>NW_024070190.1:24531827-24657397 GCF_014754425.2 Oryx dammah | reverse complement strand
CCCCCTCCGCCCCCCCCCCCACTCCCCGCTGTCCCCAGAGAAGCATACCTGGAGGCCCCAGGCTGTCTGCTGAGTCTTTATGGATCCCAGATAATGATTCACTAACTCATCCCTGGACCCAAGGATGAAAACCTCTATTTTAGAACTTCTAAATAAAGAAGGCTGAGTTCTCCTTGCTACATTTTAGGAGGCAATCCCCTCCCTCCACCCAGGTGTCACAGGGATGATTCAGCTTCGCCCCATTCCTAGGCACAGCCCTTTCCTCTGCCCAGCTCTCACTGGTTCCCCTGGCCCCTTAACCTCCATCCTGATGGTGTTTAAAAAATGCCTGGTTTCACAGGCCCTGAAGGCCAATGTCCATTTCCCTACCTGCTCCACCTAGTCTGGCAGTATCTTCCCACTAGAAGTGGTACTCCTGGGGATAGTTACAGTTGACAAGGATTTGGATCTATTTTTGCCACAGTGATTATAGAAAAATAGCATGTGTACCTGCTCAGGCGAGGGGTTGGGCCACCCCCAGAAGCCCTCAGTGCCACTGACTTGACCTTGGATGTTGCTCCCACATCAACCCTCCCACCCAGCTCACTGGCTCTGTGCTCCTGAGCTGGGCTTCCCCCTCCACCTCTTGAATAAACTGCTTACAACAAGAAATCAGAAAGCACCATTGCAATCTTTACAAGGCCCAAGCTTCAGTGGTTTCAGAGGAGGCCTCTCTAACCACTTCCTGGTTAGATTCATGTTCAGATGGAACACGTATTTTCCTTCTAGATGCCAATTCAAAGGGACATTTTGAAGCAGCAGAGAGTGATATGGCAATTCTAACATATCTGGTGGTTAGCCAGCGAGACCAGATTTCATGTAAAACTTGCCTCTGAGGCAGGGGCGACATCCTCCTTTTCTCCCTGGAGCACTTGTATGTCTGAAGACAGCAGAGATTGATCCCCTAAAAAGTTCTTTGAGTCTCTAATCCTTTTTATTTATTTTTGGCTGTGCTGGGTCTTCACTGCTGCGTGTGGACTTTTTCTCTAGTTGTGGAGAGCAAGGGCTCCTCTCTAGTTGTGGTGCGTGGCCTTCTCACTGCAGGGGCTCCTCTTGTTGTAGAGAATGGGCTCTTGGGCATATGGCCTTCAGTAGTTGCACGTGGGCTCAGTAGTTGTGGCTCTTGGGCTCCAGCGTGCAGGCTCAGTAGTCGTGGCACACGGGCTTAGTTGCCCCGTGGCATGTAGGATCTTGCTGGCTCAGGGATCGAACCTGTGTCTCCTGTATTGCAAGGCAGATTTTTAAACACTGGACTATGAGGGAAGCCAGAGACTCTAATCCTGTTAATAGTTGGGTTCGATACCTGGGTCGGGAAGATCCCCTAGGGAATGGCGACCTACTCCAGTATTCTTGCCTGGAAAATCCAATGGACAGAGGAGCCTGGTGGGCTACAGTCCATAGTGTCGCAAAGAGCTGGACACAACTGAGCGACTAGCACACACACATATGTGGTAGATTGTTTCCTTCAGTGTTTTTCATTTGGGCTGTGATCTAATCTGCAGTGTAGCTTTTATCTGTAGTAGCTTTGCCAAAAGTGGGTTGCAAAGAGATTTTGTATTTGCTTGTGCCAGAGATCCCAGGGATATATCACTCAATCAGGGTCATTTGCAGTTTTCTGAACTGTGACTTCCTGAACTGTGCGGTTAGGATTTGGGGAGGAGAGATCTCTTCCCTGTTTGAGCCTAGGCTGATCGAGAGGGGTTTTGTTATTAGGTGAATATTTTACACATTTCCATTTGCATTATTCTTTCATGATAATTCAAACTCATACTTTCTGATTATTTAGGCCAATCCTACCACATCACCTTGGGAACCAGCAGAGTATCAGCTCAGATGTTTAGTCTTGTTCTGTCACTTAAGCTTACTTTGTTTTTAGCCTGTGGAAGTCAGTCAGTTACTTCCTTCAAAGCTCATCCATGCATTTAAAAGATTCTTGTTACAGTTTGTCTGGGTATTTAGTGGAAGGATTATAGAATTATCTATTCTGTTAAACACCAAGACCCAAGAATCCCCTAATATCCTTATAAATACTCTCCTCTGTTTTAAAAGGCAATATGGATTGCTTGCTTGAAGTAGAAAGCAAGTAATTTCTACACAAGGATGTAGATGATGGAGTTTTAAATAAGTATTTCATTTTAAATAAGTATTTCACAGAGCAATGTATTTCGCCATGAATACCTATAGTTGCATCTGTAATTTACCAATTACAAACCACTTGGTTTGTAACCAATAGGCTGCAAACACACATGTAACAAACATAGGTTTTGGAGTCACGGGGATCTTGGTTTGACTCCTGGTTCTACCACTCACTAGCTCTGATTGTTAACAAGCTACTTAATTTCATTAGGCCTCAAGTTTTGTATCTGGAAATATGGGCTGGCAGGACAAACCTCTTAGGGGTTAAAGTGAGGATTAAGTGAAAGAATGCAAACAAGGCTCTAAGCATAATGCCTGGCCACCCAATGACTGTTCAAAGAATGTTTCTCTTCTTGTCATTAACATAGAAGTCATTCTGTGGGATTCCTGCAAATTCAAAGGATATAATGGAATTTCACAAGGAATGCCTGTCTTTGGCCTACAGTGTGCGTGTTTAATACATACATTATTATAAGTTTTACTGATATTAATCATGTATATTTACAAAATAAATTTACAGATAATATAAAATACACAGTTGTCTTTCCTACAAATCTGATATGGTTGATTTTCCTCCCAGGATGCTCTTGAATCCATAGTCAAACCATGGGTGCATTTTAACCTTGATTTGACAAATGAAGTTGCATCTCAGTCTGCTCTTTTCCCGATAAATGGATTGTCTTACATATGATAAGATCTGCTGATAAATTCACTCTTGTACAAAGGATGTTCATTGAACTAAATCCGCTTTCATCCTGGGCTCTAGTCATTCACACTTTGAAGTTTAATCTGCATTATTAATATTTTCCCCTTGACTTTCTTAAATCTAGATAAGCAACAAAATAACAAATCAACCAATATAGCATTCGCCAATTTCCTTATGTACATGTTGTAGCCGCATGTTCCGGGAAACAAACTCACTCAGAAGGACCATGCAGATAGTGGAGTGCAGTTTGTTACACTGGCGGGCCCAAGGCAGAGTCTCCTCTTAGCCAAGGACCCTGACCAGCATTTGTGAAAATCTTTTATACCCCATGTGTACCCACCACCCCAAATTCCTTGAGACTTACATCAACCAAGGAAAATACAATCCCAATAACCCCCTCATTCACGTGCTATGTGCTCATGTGCTCAAACAATTAGCCAATAATCAATAAACCCGAGGTTACACTCCGATAGATACAGAAAAATTTATGGCCTGTCTGGAGGAAGGGGTGATTAGCATATGTTTTCTGTTAGGCAATGAATAACCTAGATATGATCTTCAAGGTTCCCCTGTCTGGAGGGGGTCTTACCCTTCTGTTGTTGTTTTCATAGGCACTAAACACAGAGTTCAGAGTCCATTGGAAAGGTGGCTGAGCATGATCAGCATGAACAGGCCTAAGATGGAGTCCAGGCCCTGTGAATTCCTTCTTCATTCCCCGCTCTTGATGCTCTTAACTCATATTATGAGCATCATTCATAGGGATATATTGCACCCTGGCTCTCCGACCGCCAATTTGGGAGAATGACATCAACCTTTGGGTTACAGAGTTCATAATACATTGTAAAATTCAGGGTCCACAAAGCAGAACTTTCAAGGCAACTATAACAGCGGTAAATATAGTTTTCCACCAATCGCCCTTCACCCAAGATAGGACCGAAGTCCAGAAAGGAATGTTTTCATTTGACATTGCTTTTACCTGGTTTTTCATGTCATCTAAAGCAGTCGATACATTGCCAGATAAGTCAGGAATGTATACACAACATTCCACCTTAATTATAACACAGGTCCCTCCTTGAGCAGCTGTGAGTATGTCCAAAGCCATTCTATTATGAATTACTGCTTTTCTCATTTGGATTTTTTTCATTTAATGCTTGGATGGTGTTTGTTCTATCTAGGAGGGCCTGTTTCATGAAATTAGTCAAGGCCTCTACTTTAATCATGATATCTGTTTCCCTATACAGGGTATGAATAAGGCAGCAATATACTCATACCATTGAAACACGGATCTTGTCCACCTAGCATGTAAATAAGGTAGATTTAATGGGGTTTGTTGTAGGTTAGGCTTTTGTTACACTGGCATTTATATCAAATGTAACCCCATGACCCAAGTCTATTGACTGTAGGTCTTACACCAAGAGAGCAAGGAGAGGTTATGATGGGCAAGAGAGAAGACAGTCTCTTTATGTCATCCCAGAAAAAAGCAGAGTGGTTTAAAATCCCCTTGGCAGAGCGGTGACACCCACCAAAGAAGTCCCTCCATCACTGACAGAGGCATAGCCCTACATACCCAGCAGCTGGAAGTGTTGTGGAAGTCTGCATAGGAATGTGCCATGAGATGAAAACATTGTCCTGAGTTGAAACAGAAGTTAAATTCAAAATCACGTTGATGAGGCCAAGCAGCAGGAGTTGATTGTGCAGCTTCATCCTGAAGGGGCTCATCCAGGATCTTTTTTTCCTTCTTCTTAAGGATGGTCTTAGTCTCTGGAGGGTCAGTGGGGTCCCTCTGTGCAGTCCATTCAGCGTTTTTTGGGTCTGTGTGGTATGTTCTCTTCACCCTCGTATGATGGATCCAAGGGACAATACCTGCAACTTTAACTGCAGTAGGGGTAGTTAGAATAACATAAGGGCCCTTTCACCAAGGGGCTAGCAAATCATGTTTCCAATCTTTGACCCATACTTGGTCACCAAGCATAAACTCATGAATCTGTTCCCCAAGGGGGAATGGCACCCTTTCTTGTACAAACCTAGTTACCTGATTTATTACCTTACCCAGTTCCATCTGCTGTGAAATCCTATACCCCCTTACCTGAGGCAAATTTGTTGACACCTGTTTTATTATGGGAGGGGGCCTCCCATTCACAGCTTCTTATGGAGAATAGCCTTAGGACTGTGGGGTCATCCTGAGTCTGAGCAGAGCCGTCGGAAGCAAGTCCACCCAGGAGCAGTCAGTCTCTATGATCCACTTGGAGAGTCTCTTTAATGTCTAGTTGGTTCATTCCACCATCTTAGAACTCTGGGCCTATATGCAGTGTGCAGTTTCCATTTGATGTTTAAAGTTTTGCTTACTTGTTGTACTAAATCAGCTACAAAAGCCGGGCCATTGTCTGAACCAATGCTGGTAGGAAGTCCAAATCTTGGAACTATTTCCCTGAGCAGGCACCAGGCTACTTCTGATGCTCTTTCAGTCCTGGTAGGAAAAGCTTCTACCCATCCTGAGAACATACATACCATGACCAGCAAGTAACGGTAGTGTCGGTGAGGTTTCATTTCAGTGAAGTCCACTCCCAGGTGTTCAAAGGGCAGTGTGCCTTTCAGCTGAATACCTGGAGGTTTTTTTCTGAATACCCGAGAGGCAGCATTAACCTGTGAGCAGGCAGTATGGCCTAGGTGGGTCGCTTGGTGTGCTTGGCTTACCAGAGTGTGTGCCAGCTCCTCCGGTACCGATAATTTGCCACTTGGCAATTCCCACCATCCCTTTTCAGTCTTGATGGCCCCTTCTGCTTTGGCTAACCTGACAGCTGTTGTCCTTGTTTTATCAGGCTAGTGCCATCAGTATATAGGACCCAACTAGGGACTGAAGCTTGTGTCCTTCTTTAAAACAAACCCCAGATACCTTGCCTCCTCCTTGCAGATCTGTGCCTTCTTCTTCGACACCCAGTAACCTGCTTCCATCAGCAGCTGGAGCAGTGCTTTTGTCCCTTTCCAGCATTTTTCCTTGGTCTTGGCAGCCAGCAGCAGGTCATCCCCATATTGTAGGAGCCAATATCCATACTCTTCTGGATGGAATGAGTTCAGGCCAGAAGCCAAGGCTTCCCCAAAGATGGCTGGGGAGTTCTTAATGTTATGCCCAGAGTCTGAGTCCCCAAAACTGAGAGAATAAGACGTCCACAGCAATGCAAACGCAAAAAGGGAATTTATTGCTAGCTCGAGCCAGGACCCAAGTTTCATCCAATGCAGTGGAGTGGAACAAGGGCCCCGAGCCCTGAATCACAGCAGTATTTACAGGGTTAAGACAAAGACAGGGAGTTGGCAGGGGCAGATTGGTTGCAAGGGTTCCTTAGCATCTGCTAGTTGGGTAGATTTTTGCGCACGTGGGCTTTCTCAGGGGCGGAGGGGGGGTGTTTTCGTCCTTGTCCTGATAAGCTTGGACCAGGCTACAGGGAGTATACTGATTGGTCAAGTTACACTGCCTGTGGGAGTTCCCAGAGCCTCAGCTTTTTTTTTTCAGGCCTAGCCTGCCCCTTTGTGCCTGTCCTGGCTTCAGTTTGGTCCTAACATTCCCCCCTGTCTTCAGCTACACAGAGGAATCTTCCTCTTTATTTTGGGGCAGGGCCTGATACTGTTGCCTCAGTACCATCAGTTGGACGGTATTGACGCGGCCTTTTATAAAGGCAACAAGCTTAGTTATTATGCATGGACCAAAATTAAGTATTAATAGTAGCACTATTAGAGGGCCCACCAGGGTAGAAATTAGCGTTGTTAACCACAGGGACTGTTGGAATCAGGACTCAAATTAATTTTGAGACTTTTTTTTTTTTTTCTGATTTAGCCCTTTTTTTTAATCTTGGCCAGGGACTTCCTGATTACCCCTGAGTGATTTACATAAAAACAATGTTTTTCCCCTAACACAGCACATAGGCCCCCTGAGAGACTTCATATTCAAGATACTTTTTGGGAATAGGGGCGGAGGTCTCTTTCTTCTGTAATTTCTTCCTGCTGTGCATGGGCGTAGGCCTGCCTAGCAGAGCAGAAGTCTCTCTACCTGATCTAAGTTGGGGTCTTTTACATCTGAAACCAGCTTCTACCCTTGTAGTTGCAGCAATTTAGTTGGCCTCTCTCAGAGATGAAATAGACAAGGGCCAAACAAGAGATCTAACAGGATGGTCGTCTCTGGTCCCCGGGAACAGAAGACAACATTTGGGGTGAGGGTTGCAGGCTTTGTGACCCCTTTTGATTGGTTGGTGGTGAGGCAACAGAGCTATGCTCCAGGAATCTTGTGTTCAGTCTGAAGTTACCATCTTCCACCTGGGTTGGGGCTCAAAGACATTGTTATGAAAATGGTGGTATCCAAGCCTGATACGACTCAGAAAACTCAAGTGTTTAGCAATACAAGGTCTAATCTGAAAGTACACCCATAGCATCACCTAGTTATTTCCCAGGATATCTGAACCATAGCTACTCTATTTTAACTTTTAATTGTAAACTTTTCCTTAATAGCCAAAGCAGATTTTACCATTAATGACATCAGTGTTTCTCTAGGTACGAGAAGATGCAAGAATTGGGACTCATAAAATCTTCTCCTGAAAAGATCTAACTATCTGAAGGCCTGTTCTGCCAGTTTTTTTTCCAGAGCACAGAGTGCCTCATTCCTGATTTTTACCCTGAACTCCTTTCAGGGGCGTTGAAAGTCAGCAGTTGCAGCGGCCATGATTTAATCTTTGTAGATGCAGATGGCGAGTGTCAGTCTTCAGTTGGCAGAGCCCCTTTTTGCTCATAAACTTGACCATGATTATGAGGGGGGGCACTTCATGACCATTTTATCTCATGGTGCTGAGAATGTCCATTCTCAGGTTTGGCAAAGATTCTGTTGACAGGCCACTCAATGTGCTGTTACTGGACTAGGCCATAAAACAGTATCTAAAATTCTCTGGACCACCTGTCTTACTAGCTTTTTGGTCCAGGAAAATATTCCCTCTTGTTGCTTCTTGCCATATCTAGAGTTACACTGTTACCATCATCGATCTCATATGGGACTATATATTATTCTATTAGAGGCCTCACACACATATAGTGTAAGAAACAGCAATTTTGTAAAATAGGTGAAATACAAATAACATAGCCAGCAGTATTAGTAAAGTCACAAGTAAGACTTATGTTAAGAACTTTCATTAGATGTAGCCCAGTATATCTTCAGGTCATCTGACTTAGTCTGCCCTGTAGAATCTTTATCTTCCAGGGAAATTACATGTTGGCACCAACTATAAGGCACATAGCCCAGTTTTTTAGTGTTACTAGACTGATTATCTAGTAATAACACTAATATTATCTAGACATATTATTAGTATGATCTAATTTTTTTTTTAACATAGTGGAGACTTTAAACCTAAATTACTGTAGCCTGGTATTATCTATATAAATCCATCCCATAATTGTGGGAGATTTTCCCCTCCTTTGCAGAAACTTGTCTCATTTTGATTGAGCTTGGGTAATAGAAAAAAACTCAAATTTATAGCCAGAGTCAGAGCAGGCATTATTAATTGGCCCGGTGAGGGGATCCTATCTAGTAATATCACAGTGACCTGAATATGACTAATTTTTTAAAGTAAATTTTCTCAGGGCCGACCAGTTAGAGTCTGGTAGTAGAGAAATTTACCAAGGTAACCCAGAACTAGACATAGGTAATTGGCCACAAACCCAACAAGTGGATTGATTTTTAAAACTAGCATAAGATCAGGCCTATGATAGAAAAGCATTTGACTTATATGCAAAGGTCTAAGAAGTCAAGAAAACATAAATGATCATACAAATCAGGTCCAGCATCTTGGGGAAGTTGTCTACCTCTGATGTCGTCGTCTTCTCATCCTGGTGTAGCGTAGTTTCTCCTGATAAAAAAAGTCCTTCCATCCATGTTGGAGACAGTCCCTTAAATTATGTCTTTTTTCAATCCTGGTTGCAGGTTATGAGGCATCTGATCTTTATCCAAAGATAGATTACTGAGATAAGCTTCAGAAACAAACTTAGGGTGTTCTTCAAGAATTCAATTAAATTTTACATAAACATCACATAACAGCAAAGAACTATCTAAGAGATGAGTCTTACTAGATGCAGACCTCCATTAACAAACTGGTATTTAACATTTCGAAATATCTTTTTTTTTCTTTAAAGTTACCCTTATTTTTATTAAATATAACCAAATTAAGGCTAGTTTGTTTGCAAAATAGGTCTGTTTTTACTGATTTTGGTCTAATGATTTTTATAACCATAATTGATTATAGGCTTTTTTTTTTATTTTGCTGAAACATTTATAGAGTCTCAGACTGAACTTTTAAAATAAAACAGGGCTGAGAAACTCACACCAAAGGCTTATCACAGATTTTGCCTAAGAAATCTAGGTGAATTTTCCCCTACATTATAATATGAGCAGATTTATTACTCATTTGATAATCTTTTTTAATGTAATTTAACCAACCAAATAAACACAGTTTAATGTCTCTCTTCGGGATGCTTCAGGGGCCCTCCGAAGCACCCCAAAGTTAGCTAGAAGCCAAAAGTGCTTCATAGATGATTTAGGAAGTTTTGTCAACAAATATCAGAAAAGTTTTGAGCACTCAGTCAGATGGGACTATAGGTCACTGTGAAACAACAGCTATTCACTCAGCCAAAGTAACAATATGGGATTTCAGAGGCAAATACAGAACAGACCATTTAAGAGGCAAATGAACTTAAATCTATTGTTAAATGCAGTTCCACATCTGAAGAAAGTGTGTCCTTTTAACAGAGAGAAAAGCCAAATTCAAGTTTTTGCGCCAGCTTATTTTTAGTCATTAACAGTCTCAAATGTTTTAGCTTTTTTTGTAAGAGGAAACTAATGTTTAGTAATAAATGTTTCAAAATTTTACTCTATTTGGAAATGAGCTAGCTAGTCAGTGAACTTCCATCACTTAGTTTAGCACAACCCAATTCAAGTTACCCCAATTTGGACAGACTATTTCAGACAGACATTCCTAAAGCATAATTATTCTTAATAGAGTCTATCTAAAAGCTCATATCTTGTTCACATTTTTTTTGAAGTTTTTTTTTTTTTTACTTCTGGTAATTTTCTTGTTGACAAACTTGTAACAAATATAATATTTAACATATTAAACCTAGGTACAATGAAAATATATATATATATTTTTAACGTTAAGTACTCTAAGACAGGTCTATATTAAATAGGTCAACAAACAAACATTAATACCAGATATTTAACACTGAATATTTCCCAGTTTACATGAACCTGGAATTTATTGTTTAATTTAGAATTACTTGATTTGTAAGTGCTTACCCCCCTTTTTTAAGCCAAATAAATAGATCTCATATACAAATTAACTTCAAAAATATTACCCAGAGACAGAGACATACCAAGACATATTTAGACAGACACAGTGCAAGATTTAGCTTTAAGTCTTTTTTTTTTTTTTTTTCAGTGTCAGGAGTTAGAGATGGTCTAGATAAGTGTTTTTAAGAGCCCTGGTCTCAAGGCACAGGGAAAGAAAATCAAGTTCTAACAAATGGCGGCAGGTCTAAACCACATGGTGGCCAGACAAAGCAAAATGGCCATCAAAAATCACTACACAGATCACAGAGTTAAAACACACACATATAAACCCGGCAGTCCTCATCAAAGTGAAAGTGAAGTCGCTCAGTTGTATCATACTGTTTGCGACCTGCGGACTGTAGCCCACCAAGCCTTTCCGTAACATCAAAGATTTTAAGTGAGGAAAGGAAGCCAGGTTGAAAGAAGAAGGGGGAGGAGGCAGGAGAGGGGGCAAAAAGGGGTGGCCTTACAGACGTCTCCTGCCACCTACAGATACCCAGGTGTCACGGGACTTTTCCCTGGGCTTCCAGAGGAGGGAGGACTGGAACTCGGCCCTACCAGAAATCAGAACCAGAATTCTAGTTCTCTGCCAAGAGGAGGTGATCAGTCTCTAATCCTCAGCTCAGGCTGAGGGCCCTTCGACCAGATTTCTGTGTCCAGGACCAGGGGACTAGAAAAACAGGGAAGGATAGGAAGGGTTAAGGAGAGAAAAGAGAGAGGGAAGGAGAGAGAGATCAATTCTTACCAGTCGGGGTACTCTGGCCAGTTGTCCGCGTCAGGAGGAGACCAGGGACAAAAGGGTCCCAGTTGCGGCCGCTGGGTCTGGTCCATTGGCGGGCAAGCTGGCCCCTGAGTACCCCGAGTGGTCAGGATGTCAGTCTCGGCTTTTTCACCAATAACGATAGATTTTGTGCCCGGCAGGATGTCCACAGAGCCAGCCGCCTCCCCAGCACAAGCCAGGCCTCGGCCTTACGCTGGACTTAACCAGAAAACAGAGTCAGCCGCCTCCCCAGCACAAGCCAGGCCTCGGCCTTACTCTGGACTTAACCAGAATTAACACCGGTGTTCAGAGATCTCTCCTCCTAGTGAGGAAACCCCTTCTGCTGGGTGAGTGTTATTCTTCCCAGTTAAAGGGATCCCGGATGAGTCCCCAAATGTTATGCCCAGAGTCCGAGTCCCCAAAACTGAGAGAATAAGACGTCCACAGCAATGCAAATGCAAAAAGGGAACTTATTGCTAGCTCAAGCCAGGACCCAAGTTTCATCCAACGCAGTGGAGTGGAACAAGGGCCTCGAGCCCTGAATCATAGCAGTATTTATAGGGTTAAGACAAAGACAGGGAGTTGGCAGGGGCAGATTGGTTGCAAGGGTTCCTTAGCATCTGCTAATTGGCTAGATTTTCGCGCACGTGGGCTTTCTTGGGGGTGGAGGGGGGATGTTTTCGTCCTTGTCCTGATAAGCTTGGACCAGGCTACAGGGAGTATATTGATTGGTCGAGTTATACTGCCTGCGGGAGTTCCCAGAGCCTCAGCTTTTTTTTTTTTTTTTTCAGGCCTAGCCTGCCCCTTTGTGCCTGTCCTGGCTTCAGTTTGGTCCTAACACTTAAACCCTTGTGGGGGACTCCAGGTGAGCTGATGCTTGGTGCCCCCGACTGGATCTTCCCATTCAAAGACAAAGATGGGCTGTGATGCTGGGGTGAGGCATACACAGAAGAAGGCATTCTTGAGGTCCAGGTGAGTATAAACTTTAGTCCTTGGCGGGAGGAGGCTAAGTAAGGTATAGTGGTATACGTATAGGGGTGTAAAATCACAGTAGCCTGGTTGACTAGCCTGAGATCCTGTACAGGCTTATAGTCCTGTCCTCCTTCCTTTTTGACTGGTAGGATCGGCATATTCCAAGCCAACTGGAACTCTACTAGAATGCCCGCTTGTTTCAATCTATTGATGTGAGGCAGTATGCCAGCCCAGGCCTCTATTGGTAGTGGGTACTGGTGCTTTCTAACCAGGATGGTGCCTGGTTTGAGTTCAGTTATCGCTGGGACTTGATGTTTAGCCAGCCTGGAGGGGGAGAGGGGGTTTGTCTTCTGCCCAGACCTCAGGGAATAATTGAGTTAGCTCTCTCTCATGCTCTTCTGGCCCACCTGAGGTTACACTCTGACAGATACAGAAAATTTTATGATGATCAGCATGAACAGGCCTAGGATGGAGTCCAGGCCCTATGAATTCCTTGTTCATACATATTCCTGTTGCAGACAATTTTAAGCTGTCAACATGACATTACCAACCACCAAGCAGAGCAGAGACACACAGCACACTATTACATAGTATTTCCACTGTATAGATATGAGGAAATGAAATCCCTACTTTATGGCAAGACAAGAAACACAAACATAAAAATTTTCTTTACCTGTTGGGCTCTCCTCCCTCCTCTTCAGTTTGTGCTGTATGACGCATTAACCAGAACTCCTGAGGAGACAACATTCTTCCTTTTTTAAAACCTTTTTTCCTTCTTTATTTTTTAAATTATGAAAGCATGATAACACATTTACAGGAGACTTGAAAATACAAAACAAGTTACATATAGTTTCACTACTTATTACAGTAATATTTTTAGTAGATAAATTAAGATTTTTAGTTGGAGTTTCAATATCAAACTTTCATAAATTAATAGAATAAATAGAAAAGTAGAAGGATATAGTAGACCTGAAAAGCATTATGAGCCAATTCAACATAATTAAGATTTATATAATTTTCACACAATAGGAGGATGCAAATTCTATTCAAGCTCCCATAGACTATAAACCAGGAGACACTGCAACATATCCAGGGACATAATACAAAAATTTCATGGTCTAAAGGTACTGAAATCATACAGAGTCTGTTCTCTTGTCACTGTGGAATTATGTTAAAAATCAATATCAAAAGATATTTGAAAATAACCCACATATTTTCAAGTGCAGTGTCATAGTTACCAAGAGAGATCTTTGACTTAGCCATTGAAAACCTCAATAAAATTAAAAGACTGCAAAAACACAAAGGGTGATTACAGAGAAGAAAGCATTTAAATGAGAAATTAATGTTAAAGATACTTTACAAGCCCCATGTATTGGAAGTTGTGTCCACTTTAAATGATGGTGTATCTAAGAAGCTGTAACAAGGAAAATTAGAAAATATTTGTAACAGATTAAAAATGAAAAGACAATTTATCAGAACTTGTCGCATGCAGCTGAAGCTCCTCAAGGCAACTAAATACAATGTGGAATCTCAAAGTATAAAAACAAATAATGGACACGAGCATAAAATTTTGTGAAATTTGAACAAGATCTGTACTTTAGTTAATAATATCTACAGTGTGTTTTGCAACAGGCATTACAGGATGCCAGGACAATACTAAATGTATTTCAAAATGGAAATTTTGTAATATATTTATTTTTAGTTTCCTAGGAAATGTTCTGTAATATTCAGAACACAAGCCCAGCCAGTTCTTGAGCTGTACAGATGTTAAAGCTTCATAAGTGCTATAAATACCCCTTTTCAGTGTACATGTGCAACATATTATTGCTGTACCTTTAACCAATGGCAAGAACATCCCCTAGGTCTGCAGATGTTTACAGTATTTGTACATTGCTATGGATACAATATCAAAGGCAAGTGCCAGTAACATGAACAGGATGTAGGGGTTTAGGGCCTCTAACAACAGTGATGGAAAATATTCTCACTCTTAATGCATCTTTCTTGGATAATATTTGTAAAATATTTGGGAGGTGAGCCATGCTGTTGAGAGCATTACTTTGGCGGTTCTGCTGACAGGCAGCTTGGTGAAATATCAAGGAGTCAGAGACCTAGGTCTGCCACCAGATTGATCCTGTGACATTGGTGGTTGCCTTCCTTTGGAGGCACTTGATTTCTCCCAGTGTAAAATGAGGGTGTGTGTATGTGCGGCGGGTGTCTTTCTGAAGATTTCTGCAGTCCCTTACAACATTCTGATTCTGTTGTTCAGTCACTAAGTTGTGTTTGACTCTTTGCAGCCCCATGGACTGCAGCATGCTAGGCTCCTCTGTACCTAACATTCCAGGTTCCTATGCAGGATTGTTCTTTACAGCATTTGACTTTAACCACCACCAGACACATCCACAACTGAGCGTCATTTCCGCTTTGGCCCAGCTGCTTCATTCTTTCTGGAGCTATTTGTAATTGCCCTCTGCTCTTCCCCACCTGGTGGGGGTGGGGTGGAAGGATATCTTATCTTCCAGTGTCATATCTTTTTGCTTTTTCATACAGTTGATGGGGTTCTCCTGGCAAGAACAGTGGAGTGGGTTGCTATTTCCCCTTCCAGTGGACCACATTTTGTCAGAACTCTTCACTCTGACCTTTCCGTCTTGGGTGGCCCTGCTCAGCCTGGCTCATGGCTTCACTGAGTTACACAAGCCCCTTCACCACGACAAGGCTGTGATCCAGGAAGAGATTCTGATTAGGAGTGGGTCACAAACATCATTTGATCTCATTCCCTGTGTAGTTAAACGCTTCTAGTGAAGCTAAACAAAGTTAAGACAGCTTTTTGGAGGCATCCAAGATAAGCTGTCCTAGCTGGCCAGCCTTTTTCTATCGTTTCCTTTCTTGCTCACAAATCGTGCAGGTTCCAGCTGGCTTCCACATTGTTTTAGGGATTTTTTTTCTCCTTCCAAGGGAGCAACAGGAATGTGATCACTCAGCAATCTTGTGGCAAATAGTCAAGAATTAAATGAAAATTAGATTAAGGTACCAAACTCACAGTTCTGGGAGTTCTTCTCAAGATGCCTAAGTTTAGTAGCAGTTGACATATAGCAACATGACTGGGTATTTAAGTCCTGTGTGTGTGTGTATACATATATACAACTTTTCATTTAAATCAGAAATACTTGCTCACAAAACAACAATGTACATTTTGAAGAACAGGCACAGCAAACAAGTTGGAAATGTTGCCTGGATGTGGGGGTAGTAGGGGTGTTGGGATAAAAGGAAATAAGATAAGAAGGGAGTAGACACTGGGATTCAAAGACATGAAATTTATCCAAGGTATCACTAATATAGCTAGTAAGTACTAGGTGACAGTTTGAAGAGAACTGTCACTCAAAGGCCAACGGAGTGACATTACACCCTCCTGACTTTTGCTCTTAAGTGGAAACATGCATAACAATTACAGATAGATTGAAATGTGACTTGCTATCTATCAGTGACCTAAATCAAATCCCTTATGATTATACAGTGGAAGTGACAAATAGATTCAAGGGATTAAATCTAATAGAGTGCCTGAAGAACCATGGAGAGAGGTTCATAACATTGTACAAGAGGCAGTGATCAAAACCATCCCCAAGAAACAGAAATACAAAAAGGTAAAAATGATTGTCTGAGGAGGCCTTACAAATAACTGAGAAAAGAAGAGAAGCAAAAGGCAAAGGAGAAAAGGAAAGATATACCCATCTGAATGCAGAGTTCCAAAGAATAGCTTGGAGAGATAAGAAAGCCTTCTTAAGTGAACAGTGCAAAGAAGTGGAGGAAGGCAATAGAATGGACAAGACTAGAGATCTCTTCAAGAAAATGAGACACCAAGGGAACATTTAATGTAAAGATGGGCGCAATAAAGGAATAGTATGGACCTAACAAAACTAGAAGACATTGAGCAGAGGTGACAAGAATACACAGAAGAACTATAGAAAAAAGATCTTAAGGACTCGGATAACCATGATGGTGTGACCAGTCACCTAGAGCCAGACATCCTGGAGTGTGAAGTCAAGTGCTCCCTAGGAAGCATCACTACAGACAAAGCTAGTAGAAGTGATGGAATTCCAGCTGAGCTATTTCAGTTCCTAAAAGATGATGCTGTGAAAGTGCTGCACTCTATATGCCAGCAAGTTTGGAAAACTCAGCAGTGGTCACAGGACTGGAAAAGGTCAGCTTTCATTCTAATCTCAAAGAAAGGCAATGTCAAAGAATGTTCAAACTACTGCACAATTGCACTCATTTCACATGCTAGCAAGATCATGCTCAAGATGCTCTAAGCTAGGCTTCAGCAATATGTGAACTATGAACTTCCAGATGTACAAGCTGGATTTAGAAAAGGGAGAGGAACCAGAGGTCAAATTGCCAACATCTGTTGGATCATAGAAAAAGCAAGAGAATTCCAGAAAAACATCTACCTTGGCTTCACTGACTATGCCAAAGCCTTTGACTGTGTCAATCACAACAAACTATGGAAAATTCTTAAAGAGATGGGAATACCAGACCTCCTGACCTGCCTCTTGAGAAACCTGTATGCAGGTCAGGAATTAACAGTTATAACCAGACATGGAATAATGGACAGGTTCCAACTTGGGAAGGGAGTACGTCAAGGCTGTATATTGTCACCCTGCTTATTTAACTCCTAAGCAGAGTACATCATGTGAAATACCAGGCTGGATAAAGCACAACCTGGAATCAAGATTGCCAGGAGAAATACCAGTAGACTCATATGCAGATGACCCTACCCTTATGGCAGAAAGTGAAGAAGAACTAAAAAGCCTCTTTATGAAAGTGAAAGAGGAGAGTGAAACAGCTGGCTGAAAACTCAACATTCAGAAAACAAATGTTTTCTGGTCCCATCACTTAATGGCAAATAAATGGGGAAATAATGGAAACAGTGAAAGATTTTAGTTTCTTGGGCTCCAAAATCACTGCAGATGGAGATTGTAGCCATGAAATTAAAAGACGCTTGCTCCTTGGAAGAAAAGCTATGATAAACCTAAACAGTGTATCAAAAAGCAAAGACCTTACATTACTGACCAAGGTCTGTATAGTCAAAGCTGTGGTTTTTCATATGGATAAACCATAGTAGTCTATGGCTATCCATAGTAGTCATGTAAGGATGTGAGGGTTGAGTCATAAGGAAGGCTGAGTGCTGAAGAATTGATGCTTCTGAATTGTGGTTTGAGAAGACTCTTGAGAGTCCCTTGGACTGCAAGGAGATCAAAGCAGTCAATCCTAAAGGAAATCAACTCTGAATATTCATTGGAATTACTGATGCTGAAGCTCCAATACTTTAGCCACCTGATGCAAAGAGCCGACTCATTGGAAAGGACCCTGATGCTGGGAAAGATAGAAGGGAGGAGGAGAAGGGGATGACAGAGGATGAGATGGTTGGATGGCATCACCAACTCGATGGACAGGAGTTTGAGCAAACTCTGGGATATAGTGAAGGACAGGGAAGCCTGGAGTGCTGCAGTCCATGGGGGCCCAAAGATTCGGACATGACTGAGTGACTGAAAAACAACAACAACAATCTATCAGTTCTTTCAGAGGGTTGCTATGTTGTTACCTTTCCGTTGGAAAGTAGAATGCCTGCAAGATTCCCTCTTAGGAAGCTTTATCTTTGTCTCTTTTCTCTTTATCAGATTTATCTTTTGGGGTGATTTAATTTCCTAGTAGTAGGAAAGTTAAGGTTAATGCAACTTGGGTTTTCTGCGGTTGTATCAGTGTGAGTAATTCTAGTTCATTGAGATTTAGATGACTCTCAGTTCAGTTCAGTTGCTCAGTCATATCTGACGCTTTGCGACCCCATGAATCGCAGCACGCCAGGCCTCCCTGTCCATCACCAACTCCTGGAGTTCACTCAGATTCACATCCATCGAGTCAGTGATGCCATCCAGCCATCTCATCCTCTGTTGTCCCCTTCTCCTCCTGCCCCCAATCCCTCCCAGCATCAGGGTCTTTTCCAATGAGACAACCCTTCGCATGAGGTGGCCAAAGTACTGGAGTTTCAGCTTTAGCATCATTCCTTCCAAAGAAATCCCAGGGCTGATCTCCTTCAGAATGGACTGGTTGGATCTCCAGAGGGTTAAAAAGTGGAAAGTTTTTAAAAATTTAGTTCTTTTTAAAACAAATTTAAGTATGATTGAATTACAATATTTTATTAGTTTCAGGTGTACAACAGTCATTCAATATTTTTATAGGTTATATTCCATATAAAGTTATTATGAAATATTGACTACATTCCCTGTGCTGTACATTACAACTTTATAAGCATCTATTTTGCCCCTAGAAATGTGTACCTTTTAAGCCTCTTCATCTATTTTGCTCTTCTTCCCAACCCTCTCCTCTCTGGTAACCCCTAGTTTGCTGGTTTTGCTGGGCAATGGCAGCAGCTTCAGCTCGCAGTCAGCCACACCATCACTAGGGTAAACAATGGGCATACTTACAACTATTCACACAACCATTCAGTACAGTGTTCAACAAACTACATGATATATTCAACACTGTATCATAAAATAGGCTTTGTACTAGACGACTTTGCCCAACTGTAGGCTAATGAAAGTGTTCTGAGCATGTTTACATTTGTCTAGGCAAAGCTATGATGCTAGGTAAGTTAGTTGTATTAAATGAATTTTTTCTTTACAATTCAGTGTACAAATGGGTTTGGGCTTCCCAGGTGGCATTAGTGGTAAAGAACCCACCTGCTAGTGCTGGAGACATAAAGAGACACAGGTTCGATCCCTGGGTCAGGAAGATCCCCTGAAGGAGGGCATGGCAACCCACTCTGGTATTCTGGCCTGGAGAATCTAATGGACAGAGGAGCCTGGTCCATAAGGGTCACAAAGAACTGGACAGGACTGAAGCAACTTAGCACACATATACAGTGGGTTTATTGGGACATAACCGAAGAAGCTCTGTATTTCAACTTACTCCTATGCCCAGTTAACTTATCCTGGTGCTGCTCCCCACATCCCCCCGCCTCCATACACATATACACCTACCCATCATGGAAACTGACTATGCTGTATATAATTTAAATTTGGGCTTATCTCCTTTTATTTATTTATTTTGATGTTTCTCCCTCTCCCTCCCCTATGTCTCTTGCAGCATTGTCTCACTTATTTCCCTTTTATTAAGGACTTTTCCCCCAGGTGTTTTCAATGTGGGTCTTTGTAGGGCAAACATTCTGAGCTCTTGAATGCAGGGAACCTCCCCCCCCCCATCACTGTCTCTCATTTGAATGATAATTTGACCAAAGATAAAATTCTACATTCAAAGTACATTTCCCCAGCATTTTTAAACTATTATTCACTGTCTTATAGCACCCAGTGTAGCTGTTGGATATCTGTTCATTGTCATTCCTCTGGAGGTGATCTGTTCTTTCCCTTTGGAAACTTATAATTTTTCTCTTGATTGTTGTCAATTTTTATTGTTATGTCTAGAGATTGGTATGCTTTATTTCTTTTGGCCCTTTATAAGTCCTTTCTTTTAAATTTTTTTTTAAAACAATTATTTATTTATTTATTTTTGGCGGTGCTGGGTCTTTGTTGCTACGCATGCTTTTCACTGTTTGTGGCAATCAGGGGCAACTCTCTAGTTGCGGTGCATGACTTCTAATTGAGGTGGCTTCTCTTGCTGTGGTCTCCAGGCTCTAGAGCACAGGCTAAATAGTTACGGCACATGGGCTTTGTTACTCCATGGCATGTGATCTTCCTGGATCAGGGATCAAACCTGTGTCTCATGCATTGGCAGATGGGATTCTGAGCCACCAGGGAAGCCCTTATAAGACCTTCCAAATACAGTTGTTTGTGGGAAATTTCTCTCCATTTTATCTTCAAATATTTTTTATACTCCATTTTTATGTTTCTATCTGGAACTTATGCCCCTAGGTGTTAGCATTTCTTTATCATCCACATTTCCAAGCTTCTTTTGTATTTTATGTTTTATATTTTCTCACTGTGAGACACTCATAGACCTGTTTCTACAAATTCGTTCTTCAACTATATCCATTTTATTTCTTGTGTTCTATTTTCATTTAATAGATTCTTTATTTCAACTGGACTTCCCTGGTGGTTCAGACGGTAAAAGTGTCTGCCTACAATGGGGGAGGACCCAGGTTTGATCCCTGGGTCGGGAAGATCCCCTGGAGAAGGAAATGGCAACCCACTCCAGTAGTCTTGCCTGGAAAATCCCATGGATGGAGGAGCCTAGTAGGCTACAGTCCATGGGATCACAAAGAGTCGGGCACGACTGAGCGACTTTGCTTTTGCTTTGCTTTGCTTTATTTCAACTATTTTATTTTTAATGCCTAATAATTTTACTTAGTTCTTTTTAAATGATTTCTTGTTTATATGCCATATTGCTAACATCTTCTCTTTTTAATTCATCTACTCAAGGAGAATTTTTAGATTTCCAGTCCTTCTGTTTCAACACTTCTGTTTCAGATGACAGGTGTGGCTTAGCATATGTTTGTGATTCTCAACTTTCCAGTGCTTTAGTTTGTAATCTTGTATCCTTTGGGATATCAACCAGCAGGTCTGATAATCCACTGCAGGGAGGGCTAAGGCCAAGCCCTAGTCTACACTGAAATCAGTGATTTAAGGATGAAAATCCAGGAACCATAGAACCCTTAAAGAATCCCTGTTTAATACCATTCCATTGATCACTCTTTTGCCTGAGGTTTTTCCACTTTTGAGCCTTTTGATACCAGTGCTGGTGCTGTCGCTTCAGTCGTGTCCTACTCAGTGTGACCCCATAGACAGCAGCCCACCAGGCTCCCCACATCCCTGGAATTCTCCAGGCAAGAACACTGGAGTGGGTTGCCATTTCCTTCTCCAATGCATGAAAGTGAAAAGTGAAAGTGAAAGTGATGTTGCTCAGTCGTGTCTGACTCTTAGCGACCCCATGGACTGCAGCCTACCAGGCTCCTCCATCCAAGGTATTTTCCAGGCAAAAGAGTACTGGAGTGGGTGCCATTGCCTTCTCCATTTGATACCAGTGTAGTCCACAATCCTGGTACTTTGGTTGGCAGTATAGGGGTGATTGCCCTAGGGCTCTCAGTCTGTTTTCCTGAACTCTCTCTCATCATCCAGTGGGCTTTTATGTTGCTAATATCAACAGAAGCTCTCATGGGCCCTGTTATTGCCTACTTCTGTGCAGGAGGGTCAGGCCCATAGCTGTGTTCAACTTGAGGGAGAGACGAGAACAGATTAAAGGTTCTCCACCAACCTACTCCCTACTGTCCAGTTCTAGTTTTTGGTCTGAGGAGTGGGGTGGGAGTGGGGAAGACATTCCCTACATTTTCTCTTTGGTTTTAGGAATTCATGTTTCTCTCATATGTTTACTGTTTCTTCATGGTTGATCTTGGGAGAAGGATTCAATGGCCTGAGCTAATTGGCTGTCTGGGCAGGGATCTCCCCTCCCTGTCTTCAAGTATAAGCTGTTACCTCAGAGAGTTGTGGATGTTGGGTATTTTGTAATAGTGTCTAGAACAAAATTAATATTTGAAAAGTATTTTTTTTTTTAACTTTTGTCAGGTTGGTTTACTTCACTCCCTTAGTTCTTGTGGTAACAAAGATTTGGAACTGTTAGGTAGTTAGAATAAGGAAAAGGAGTCCAAAATGGTGGCGGCTAAAAGACAAGGAAGAGAAAAGCCCATGAAAATAGAACAGAGGAAGGTCAAAGGAAGGTCCAAGGACGGGAGTGAGGACTTCAGGTAGAACAGCACTCCTGACTAAGCCCAATTTGCATAGGGCAGGCCCAGGGGAAAGAAAAACAACACATAAAAAGAGGAGCCAAAGGGCTCTCTCTCTCTCCCCTGTGTGCGTGCGCTCTTTGTCTCTCTTTCTCTCTCTCTCTCTCTCTCCCCTCCACTCTCTTCTCTTTGCGTCTTTGGGTTGGCATGCCCTCATGCTTTGAGGATGGATTCTTCTGCTATCTTCTAAATAAAATAGAGCTGTAACATTGATTTGTCTAAGAGCTATAACACAGTCTGTTCAAGACCTGAGAGCTATAACATGGTCTGTCCGAGATCCGAGAGCTGTGCCACGTTGAGGGCTTTAATGTCCGTCACTCAAAATCTTTGTTGTGAGGAGACAGAACCGAGGAGAATACACTCACCTGACATCTATGGTGCCGTGACTCGGATTTAACCTGGCTGAAACAACCTCAGTGCGGCCCCCCCACAAGGAGGAGGCTACGCACACCAGGAGCCCAACTCAGCAAAAGCTCCTGTGGTTGAAGCGGAACATAAAGAAAGCCCAGCGCAAGGGAACTGACAAGAGGCCCATCATGCTGCAGACCAGGACAGCAAAAAACGAACTCAGCAGAAAGCTCACGCGACTCAGCCTCAGATTCCAGAAGACTTCTGGTTAAGGTAGGAGGTCCTCGCTCCTATGGCTGGAAGGACATGCCTAACAAAATCTTAATTCCTTTACCATCTCTCGTTTCTTGTTTCCTTGAACCCCCACAAACAGGCAGGTGGTGGGTGCAACTGAGGGACTCTGGAGAGGCTACTCTTCACTATGTCCCAAAGACACTATCTGCTGGGCCCCAGTAGCCGTTACTCAAGCCGGTGGGGGTTCTTCTGCCCTTACTCTTCTCTGTGCCAGGAATCAGGCCAATGAAAACTGTGAGCACCAGTCAGGTATTTAGCAGATTTTCCAGCAGGCTATGAAGGGGATCCCTTGGCATGTTTTTCCCACTGCTTTTTCCTCCTGTCCTTCAGCTCTCTCCTGGGACTAAAGCCCAGCCAAAACTAATGAAACTCAGGCTCTGATGTCTCATTGCAAAAATTCACTGAGAGACAAAGTGATAAGTAAGAGGTGGATTTGTTACGATTCAGAGAGATGCCACTCTTCAGGGTGTGAACCATTGACGAGGGCAAGGGCTGGGGCCATGGAATTAGGCCTGGCTAGATTTTGCTAGTGGGGTGAATTCCTATGCTAATGAGTGGGAGGATCATCCCAACCATTGGGGAACCACCCACTCCTCCATCTTTTGACAGTGCCTTAGTTGTCCTGCCACCTCTGAGTGTGTCTGCTGGCTTATAGGTTGGGGATTAAGGTTTACTTGAATTTGACTTTTCGGTTCTCTTCTTTTCACAGCTATTTGTAAGCCCTCCCCAGACAGCCATTTTGCTTTTTTGCATTTCTTTTCCATGGGAATGGTCTTGATCCCTGTCTCCTGTACAATGTCATGAACCTCATTCCATAGTTCATCAGGCACTCTATCTATCAGATCTAGGCCCTTAAATATATTTCTCACTTCCACTGTATAACCATAAGGGATTTGATTTAGCTCATACCTGAAAGGTCTAGTGGTTTTCCCCACTTTCTTCAGTTTAAGTCTGAATTTGGTAATAAGGAGTTCATGATCTGAGCCACAGTCAGCTCCCGGTCTTGTTTTTGCTGACTGTATAAAGCTTCTCCATCTTTGGCTGCAAAACATATAATCAATCTGATTTCGGTGTTGACCATCTGGTGATGTCCATGTGTAGAGTCTTCTCTTGTGTTGTTGGAAGAGGGTGTTTGCTATGACTAGTGCGTTCTCTTGGCAAAATTCTATTAGCCTTTGCCCTGCTTCATTCCGTATTCCGAGGCCAAATTTGCCTGTTACTTCAGGTGTTTCTTGACTTCCTACTTTTGCATTCCAGTCCCCTAAAAAGACATCTTTTTTGGGTGTTAGTTCTAAAAGGTCTTGTAGGTCTTCATAGAACCGTTCAACTTCAGCTTCTTCAGCCTTACTGGTTGGGGCATAGACTTGGATTACTGTGATATCAATGCAAAGAAATAGAAGAAAACAACAGAATGGGAAAGACTAGAGATCTCTTCAAGAAAATTAGAGATACCAAGGGAACACTTCATGAAAAGATGGGCTTGATAAAGGACAGAAATGGTATGGACCTAACAGAAGCAGAAGATGTTAAGAAGAGGTGGCAAGAATACACAGAAGAACTGTACAAAAAAGATCTTCATGACCCAGATAATCACGATGGTTATGATCACTCACCTAGAGCCAGACATCCTGGAATGTGAAGTCAAGTGGGCCTTAAAAAGCATCACTACGAAGAAAGCTAGTAGAGGTGATGGAATTCCGGTTGAGCTGTTTCAAATCCTGAAAGATGATGCTGTGAAAGTGCTGCACTCAATATGCCAGCAAATTTGGAAAACTCAGCAGTGGCCACAGGACTGGAAAACGTCAGTTTGCATTCCAATCCCAAAGAAAGGCAATGCCAAAGAACGTTCAAACTATCGCACAATTGCACTCATCTCACACGCTAGTAAGGTAATGCTCAAAATTCTCCAAGCCAGGCTTCAGCAATATGTGAACCATGAACTTCCAGATGTTCAAGCTGGTTTTAGAAAAGGCAGAGGAACCAGAGATCAAATGGCCAACATCTGCTGGATCATGGAAAAAGCAAGAGAGTTCCAGAAAAACATCTATTTCTGCTTTATTGACTATGCAGGTCAGGAAGCAACAATTAGAACTGGACATGGAACAACAGACTGGTTCCAAATAGGAAAAGGAGTATGTCAAGGCTGTATATTGTCAACCTGCTTATTTAACTTCTATGCAGAGTACATCACGAGAAATGCTAGGTTGGAAGAAGCACAAGCTGGAATCAAGATTTCCAGGAGAAATATCAATAACCTCAGATGTGCAGATGATACCACCCTTATGGCAGAAAGTAAAGAGGAACTTAAAAGCTTTCTGATGAGAGTGAAAGAGGAGAGTGAAAAAGTTGGCTTAAAGTTCAACATTCAGAAAACGAAGATCATGGCATCCGGTCCCATCACTTCATGGGAAATATATGAGGAAACAGTGGAAACAGTGTCAGACTTTATTTTTTGGGGCTTTAAAATCACTGCAGATAGTTGTTGCAGCCGTGAAATTAAAAGATGCTTACTCCTTGGAAGAAAAGTTATGACCAACCTAGACAGCATATTGAAAAGCAGAGACATTACCTTGCCAACAAAGGTCCGTCTAGTCAAGGCTATGGTTTTTCCAGTGGTCATGTATGGATGTGAGAGTTGGACTGTGAAGAAAGCCGAGCACTGAAGAATTGATGCTTTTGAACTGTTGTGTTGGAGAAGACTCTTGAGAGTCCCTTGGACTGCCAGGAGATCCAACTAGTCCATTCTAAAGGACATCAGCCCTGGGTGTTCTTTGGAAGGAATGATGGCTAAAGCTGAAACTCCAATACTTTGGCCACCTCATGCGAAGAGTTGATTCATTGGAAAAGACTTTGATGCTGGGAAGGATTGGGGGCAGGAGGAGAAGGGGACGACCCAGGATGAGATGGCTGGATGGCATCATGGACTCGATGGACGTGAATCTGAGTGAACTCCGGGAGTTGGTGATGGACAGGGAGGCCTGGCATGCTGCGATTCATGGGGTCACAAAGAGTCGGACACGACTGAATGACTGAACTGACTGACTGAATTTGACTTGTCATCTAGGACCCAACTGATTTTAATCAGTTTACGTTATGCCATTGTGCTATGTCATTTCAAAGGTTGTGCTCTGCCTCCTTCCCACCTGTTTCATGCTCCTTTCCTCAGCCCCATCCGGGCCCACAAGGTTGCCTCTACAATCTTCTGGAGTGACAACGAGAAAATAGCTGGCCTTGGGAGGGTAATAGTGTATAATACCCAACCCCCTAATCCTACCCAGCACTGGTCACGCTGGAGACCTTGGAGATGCCCAAACTCCAGTCAGGGGGTCCCAGGAGGTCAACCTGCCTTGGGATCTGGTCCTCAAAAGTTGTTACACCTCAACCTGCTTGGAGATCCACCAGTCCCAGGGGTCCCAGGAGGTCATCACACCTGGACCTGCCCAGGGGCCCAATTCTTGGGAGGCCATCATGCCTTGACCTGCCTGGGAATTCGGTCTCTAGGAGGCTGTTATGCCTCAGCCTGCCTGGGGATCTGCACCCTGACCCAGGGAAGCCTGGCTCTCAGGTTGCAATAGTACTGGGTAGGATAAGCTTCAGAAAAACTCATCCCTAAGGAAGTCCACCCATGGAAATTGAAGGAGGCCTATTAGTTTTTTCTTTTCCCTTTCCTCCCTGTCATGACTGTCTTTCAGATGGGAAATAACCAATTCACTTCCCGGCAGACACCCTTGAGATGCATCCTTGATAACTGGAAGCTGTTCGATCCTCTAACTCTGAGGAGGAGTTGCTTAAAATTCTTTTGTGCCACTGCATGGCCACAATATCCACTGGGGGGTGAGGAACACTGGCCTGAGGTTGGGAGTTTAAATTACAATACTATCCTGCAGCTAGAATTATTCTGCAAAAGACAAGGAAAATGGACAGAGATCCCCTATATCCAAATTTTCTTTCAACTAAGAGATATGAAGGAACTATGTCTTAAGTATGGGATTGTTGTATGCCCTAAAAATGAGCGTACTAGGCAAATGGTGTTAGGCACAGGCAACCAAGAGGAGGAACTCCCCCGTAAAGGCTCACCTCCCATGCCCCCAAAGAGGCTGGAGCCTCCCATAGCTCCTGAATTTTCTGGTGGTGCTTCCTTGTATCCAAATGTGCCGCCATATCCGGGAGCACCCTCTCCACAAAAGCCAGCTTAAGTATGTCTTTAGTTGAAACTGGAAGAGAATTCGGACCAACCCGGGTCTGTAAGCCCTTCTCCCTCTTAGAACTAAGACAGATCAAACAAGACCTGGGAAGCTATACAAATGATCCAGGCAAATATATAGATACATTCCAACGTATTATCTTGGCTTTTGACTTGACGTGGAAAGACATCATGATCATATTTAGTCAAACTTTATCTGACCCTGAACATACTAGGGTCTTAAAGGAAGCCCGAAGGTATGCAATGGGGCTTCACATGTCAAGCGATAGATACCCAGTAGGAGAAACTGCTGGAGAAGGCAATGGCACCCCACTCCAGTACTCTTGCCTGGAAAATCCCATGGATGGAGGAGCCTGGCAGGCTACAGTCCGTGGGGTTGCTAAGAGTCGGACACGACTGAGCGACTTCACTTTGACTTTTCACTTTCATGCATTGGAGAAGGAAATGGCAACCCACTCCAGCGTTCTTGCCTGGAGAATCCCGGGGACGGGGAAGCCTGGTGGGCTGCTGTCTATGGGGTCGCACAGAGTTGGACACGATTGAAGCGACTTAGCAGCAGCAGGAGAAACTGCATTCCCCTCCTCCGATCCTAACTGGAATTATAATGACCCTGAGCACATCTGGGAAAGAGATCATTTTCTAATCTGTGTGAAGGCAGGACTAAAAGCCGCCCAACAAAAAGTAATCAGTTATGCCCTGGTCTCAGCAATAACTCAGGAGCCCAACGAGAACCCCATTGCCTTTCTGGAAAGGCTAAAAGAGGCCCTCCAAAATTTACCAATCTGGACTTAGACTCTTACGAGGGACAGGTGATTTTAAAGGACAAATTCCTGTCCCAATGTGCATCAGATATCAGAATTAAGTGACAACAACTACAGCAGCAGGACCTTGCTGCCTCTTTAGATGAGATGATCCAGGCAGCCACCAGAGAACAGGAGAACAGAGAACAGGAGAAGACCAAGGCCCAGGAGAGGGAGAGAAGGAAAGAGACAAGGCATGCCCAGATGCTGGCTGCCCTCCAGAGAAGCCCTATGGCACATCCCAATTCCTTGAAGGACAAGGCATGAGGCAAATGCCTAATCTGTAGACAGGCGGGGCATTGGGCCAAAGAGTGTCCAAACCGTGACAAGTCTCCTAGAATGGACATTGGGCAGCACTCTGCCCTCGGGACCCAAGAGCCTCAAGGTCAAGTGCCAAGCCTTCCCTCATGATGGTTTAAGAGGACCGAAGCGACTCGCTCCAGCCCGCCCGCCTGTCACAGATAACCATCACGGGGCTGGAGCCAAGGGTGCAACTGGATGTGGCAGGTAGGTCTGAGAATTTCTTGGTTGACACAAGGGCTACCTACTCTGTCTTGATCTCCTGCTCTGGAGCCTTCTCCTCCCAAACCTGTACCATTTTGGGTACTACAGGAAAAGCAACTACTAAAAGATTCACCTGAGCACTTCTTTGTTGCTGGAATGGACAAATTTTTTTCCCACCAGTTTCTGGTGGTCCCCAAGTGTCCTACTCCCTTATTGGGAAGAGATATACTCACTAAATTGGGGACCACCCTTGTGATGGGAAGTTTTTCAGCCCCTAGAGCTCTACAGCTCCTGGTTACTACTGAAGAACCCACTACACCTTCTTCAATAGAGAGGGACCAAAAACTATGGGAAGACAAAATTAACCCCCAGGTGTGGGACTACGGAATTCCTGGACAAGCCCACCAAGCTGAACCGGTCATCATTGTCCTCTGAGATCCCACTCAGTTTCCTAGCCAGAAACAATATCCCCTCAAAAGAGAGGCTCAGGAGGGACTACAGCCTTTAATAAATGAATTCCTTGCTTGTGGGCTATTGGTCCCCACCAGTTTGCCATGTAACACCCCAATCCGCTCAGTAAAGAAAAAGGATGGGACCTGGTAAATGTTGAAGACCTCCAGATCATAAGTGAAGCTGTGGTCCCCTCCATCCCACAGCACCCAACCCCTATGTAATCTTGGGAGAAATCCCACCCAGTGCCGGGTGGTTTACAGTCTTGGATCTCAAAGATGCATTTTTTTTTTTGCATACCACTGGCTAAAGAATCCCAATATCTTTTTGCCTTTGAGTGGGAGGCCTCAGGAGAAAAACACCAAGAGATGACTTGGACAGTATTACCTCAGGGGTTCAGAGATAGCCTCCACCTGTTTGGACAGGCCCTTGGCTGGGATCTCCTAAATCTGGACCTAGGACCTAATGGGAAAATATTACAATACGTAGATGACCTACTAATCTGCTCTCCAGATGAGGAAAATGCCCAACAACATGCAGTTCAGGTTCTAAACTTTTTGGCAGAAAGGGGATATAAAGTCTCCCATGCTAAGGCACAGATGGTGGAGACAAAGGTCACTTACCTGGGAGTTCAGATTACACACGAGTCTAGGAGGTTGTCCTCTGATCAGGTACAAGGAATCCTCCAGTTGCCCTCCCCCACGACTCGAAAACAATTGCGAGCTTTCCTGGGGCTAACTGGGTATTGTAGAATCTGGATACCCAACTATGATCTAATTGCCTAGCCCTTATATGAAAGCTTAAAGGGACAAAATGATTCAATCCCACTGATGTGGAGAACTCCTCAAAAGAAGGCAGAGGCTATACTAAAACAGGTCTTAACTCAGGCATCTGCCTCGAGGTTGCCAGACCCAGAAAAAGCATTCCAAATTCACATCCATGAAAGAGAGGGACTAGCCTTGGGGGTGTTAACTCAAAGGTTTGGATCTGAGCCCCAGCCTGTAGCTTATCCATCCAAGAGACTCAATCCAACCGCTCAAGCCTGGCCCCTCCGCCTTCAAAAATCTTGCAGCTATTGCAATCATGATTGAAGATGCTTTAAAACTCTCCTTTTGGGACAAACTATTTTTACCAGCCACCAAGTAAAATGACTCCTAAATGGGAAAGGCCATTTATGGATGTCTGATCAAAAAATCCATCAAGTAATGCTGATGGAAAATCCAGGCCTCACTATATTCTCTTGTGAGGTTCTTAACCCAGCCACCCTCCTGCCTACCCCCGAGGGCTCTCTCCCCTTTCACTCTTGTCTAGAAACCTTGGTCCACTGGACAAAACCCCAGGAGGGATTGTCGGAGGATCCTCTGAAATCTGGTACACTGATGGAAGCAGCTTTGTCATAGATGGAAAAAGAAGAGCCGGGTATGCAGTAGTCTCCAATTTTGAGATCATAGAGGCTAAGCCTCTGCCACCAGGTACTTCACCCCAATTAGCTGAGCTCATACCCCTGACTTGAGCTTTAGAGCTGGGAGAAGGAAAAAGAATAGCCATTTACACTGACTCCAAGTATGCCTTTCTGGTGATACAGGCACACATGCTGCTATTTGGAAAGAAAGGGGCCACTTGACCACTCGAGGGTCCCCAATCAAATATGGTGATCAAATTCTTAGGCTCTTGGAGGCAATCCATCTGCCCACTGAGGTTTCAGTCTCCCACTGTAAAGGATACCAAAAGGGAGCACATCCGAGTGGCACGAGGAAACCAAGCAGCCAATCAGCCACCTAAGAGGGCAGCATTACAGAACCATGACCTAATAGTGGTTGCCACCTTAGTTCCACAGACTAATTTGCCAGAAACTCCTTCCTATACTGAAGGTGAGACTCTTAAAGCTAAGAGTGAGGGCTTTCAAGAAGATCATATGGGGTGGTTCCAAAAGGAAGGACTCCTTTTTCTGCCTGGGAACCTCCAATGGAAGTTGGTTAACTCCTTACATACCAGCACTCATTTAGGGGAAAAGGTCCTCCAAAAATTACTAGAAAGTTCTTTCAGAGGAGCAGGCCTCCAAACAACTATAAGGCAAGTGGTCTCCTCTTGTCCCACTTGCCAATTAAACAGTCCCCAAGGTTGGAGAAGACTCTTGAGAGTCCCTTGGACTGCAAAGAGATCCAACCAGTCCATTCTGAAGGAGATCAGCCCTGGGATTTCTTTGGAAGGAATGATGCTAAAGCTGAAGCTCCAGTACTTTGGCCACCTCATGCGAAGAGTTGACTCATTGGAAAAGACTCTGATGCTGGGAGGGATTTGGGGGTAGGGGGAGAAATGGACAACAGAGGATGAGATGGCTGGATGGCATCACTGACTCGACGGATGTGAGTCTGAGTGAAGTCTGGGAGATGGTGATGGACAGGGAGGCCTGGCGTGCTGGGATTCATAGGGTCGCAAAGAGTCGGACACGACTGAGCGACTGAACTGAACTGAACTGAAGGAGCTCGAAGATTTCAGCTGGCCCAGCCTGTCCAGCAATGTGGGACCTATTCAGGAGAGGACTGGCAGATGGACTTCACCCAGATGCCAGTTTCTCAAGGGTATAAATAACTAATAGTCATGACAGATACATTCACAGGATGGATTGAAGTCTTTCCCACCCGGACTGAGAAGGCTGCTGCTGCTAAGTTGCTTCGGTCGTGTCTGACTCTGTGCGACCCCATAAAGGTGGTAAAGAAAAACTGCTGCGGGGGCGGTCCTAAGATGGCGGAGGAATAGGACGGGAAGACCACTTTCTCCCTCACAAATTCCTCAAAAGATCATTTCAACGCGGAGCAAACTCCACAAAACAACCTCTGAATGCAGGCAGAGGACATCAGGCAACCAGAAAAGCAGATCATTGTCTTCAAAAACAGGTAGGAAAAAATATAAAAGACGAGAAAAGAGACAAAGGAGGTGGGGAGGGAGCTCCGTCCCGGGAAGGGAAGCCCGTCCCGGGAAGGGAATTCTAAGAAGAGAGGTTTCCAAACACCAGGAAACACTCTCCCTGCTGAGTCTGTGGCGAGCCTTGGAAACACAGAGGGCAACATAACAGGAAGGAAAAATAAATAACTAATTAAAACCAACAGATTACAAGCCCAACAGAAACTCCCCCAGCGGAAAAGCCGCGCAGACGCCTGCAACTGCGGCTAGCAAGTGGGGGCAGGGCAGGGAAGCGCGGGAGGCGCGGGCTGCCGTGCTTTGTAAGAATCGGGCAGGAACGCCCCACTTGCAACCAGAGCAATCGAACTAGGGCTAGCAAACCAGACTGGGGGATAGCTACCACGTGAAAAGCTCGAACATAAGACACCACCAGGACCGCGCACAGAACAAAGGACGGAACGGAAATAGCCGGCTGCAGACCATCCCCCGCCGGGGACAGGCAGCCAGAGCCGTAAGGGCTGGAAAGGGGCAATTGCAACCCTGGAGAGACTTTACCTACCAAACTGCAGGCAGGCTTCTTTGCTAAGACTTCTGGGGGTGCTGGACAGTCACCATCCGCCTCACAAGGAGCGCCAGCAGTACACCCAGAAAACTGAGCAGCAGAGACAGAAAAGGCGACAAGTCGCAGCGACCGCACTTGCCAAACTCCTGAACTACTCGGACCTGGGAAGGGCACAAAACGCAGTCCCAACCGAATCTGTGCCTCTGAGGGCTACCTGAGTGCCAAACCTGAGCGGCTTAGACCGGGGAGGTGCACGCAGCCTAGGGCCGGCCTCAGACGGTTCCCGGCTGAGCACCGTAGAGCCGGAGCGGTTTGTGCGCCATGAGAAGGGACAGGTCCAGCAGGCTGAGACACTGTGTGCCCACGACACTGCTATTTGTTTGCAGCATCCCCCCTCCCCACAGCGCGACTGAACTAGTGAGCCTAAAAAAAAAAAAAAAAAAGTGTCCACCACCGCCCCCCTGTGTCAGGACGGAATTCAGATACTGAAGAGACCAGCAAACAGAAGAAGTTAAACAGAGGGAACCGCCTTGGAAGTGACCCCACACGGCCCACAACATCAGAGAAGGGCCAGATATATCTTTACTATTTTTACAATCATTCCTTATTTTTTTTCTTTTTTCTTTCTAACTTTTTTAAAAAATTGTTAAGTCTTCTATTTCTCCTCTAATTTTTATTTCTACAACCTACTATTACTTTTCAAAAAAAAAAAAGACTACTTTTTTTTAAGGCAAACACCATATATAGTCTTTGTGTGGTTGTTGTTGGTGTTTTTTTTTTTTTTTTTAGTAATTCTTGTGTGTTTTTTTAATTTTTTTTTCTTTTTCTTTCTTTCTTTTTTCCTTCTGCTTCTTCTCTTTAATATTGTATTTTTGAAAATCCAACCTCTACTCTAGATTTTTAATCTTTGCTTTTTGTTTTTTGTTGTCAATTTTGTACATTTCAAAACCCAATTTTACCTGACAGCGAGATTACTGGCTTGACCACTCTCTCCTCCTTTGGACTCTCCTTTTTCTCCATCAGGTGGCCTCTGTCCCCCACCCCCCACCCCCCGCCCCATCTCTTCTATATCCAACTCTGTGATTCTCTGGGTGTTCTAGACGGTGGAGAACACCTAAGGAACTGATTACTGGCTGGACTTGTCTCTCTCCTTTTCATTCCTCTCTCTTACCCTCCTGGCCACCTCTGTCTACTTCCTCCCTCTCCTCTTCCCTGTATAACTCTGTGAATACCTCTGAGCAGTCCAGACTAAGCAGCACACATAAGGAAGTGACTATTGACTAGCTTGCTCTCTCCTCTTTTGATCTCACCGCATCTCATTCCAGTCACCTCTAACTACCCCCTCCCTCTTCTCTTCTCCATGTAACCCAGTGAACCTCTCTGGGTGTCCCTCAATGTGAAGAAACTTTTCATCTTTAACCTAGATGTTTTATCATCGGTGCTGTATAGATGGAGAAGTCTAGAGACCACTGTAAAAATAAAACCGAAAACCAGAAGCAGGAGGCTTAAGTCCAAAGCTTGAGAACATCAGAGAACTCCTGAATTCAGGGAACATTAAGCAATAGGAGCTCATCAAATGCCTCCATACCTACACTGAAACAAAGCTCCACCCAAGGGCCAACAAGTTCCAGAGCAAGACATACCATGCAAATTCTCCAGCAACACAGGAACACACCCCTGAGCTTCAATATACAGGCAGCTCAAAGTTACTCCAAAACTTTAGACATCTCATAACCCATTACAGGTCACTCCACTGCACTCCAGAGAGAAGAAACCCAGCTCCACCCTCCAGACCTCCAACACAAGCCTCCCTAACCAGGAAACCTTGACAAGCCACTGATACAACCCCACCCACAGTGAGGAAGCTCCACAATAAAGAGAACTACACAAATTACCAGAATATATAAAGGCCATCCCAAACGCAGCAATATAACCAAGATGAAGAGACAGAGGAATACTCAGCAGGTAAAGGAACAGGAGAAATGCCCACCAAGCCAAACAAAAGAGGAAGAGATAGGGAATCTACCTGAGAAAGAATTCCGAATATTGATAGTGAAAATGATCCAAAATCTTGAAATCAAAATGGAATCACAGATAAATAGCCTAGAGACAAGGATTGAGAAGATGCAAGAAAGGTTTAACAAGGACCTAGAAGAAATAAAAAAGAGTCAATATACAATGAATAACGCAATGAATGAGATCAGAAACACTCTGGAGGCAACAAATAGTAGAATAACGGAGGCAGAAGATAGGATTAGTGAAATAGAAGATAGAATGGTAGAAATAAATGAATCAGAGAGGAAAAAAGAAAAATGAATTAAAAGAAATGAGGACAATCTCAGAGACCTCCAGGACAATATGAAACACTCCAACATTCGAATCATAGGAGTCCCAGAAGAAGACAAAAAGAAAGACCATGAGAAAATCCTTGAGGAGATAATAGTTGAAAACTTCCCTAAAATGGGGAAGGAAATAATCACCCAAGTCCAAGAAACCCAGAGAGTCCCAAATAGGATAAACCCAAGGCGAAACACCCCAAGACACATATTAATCAAATTAACAAAGATCAAACACAAAGAACAACTATTAAAAGCAGCAAGGGAAAAACAACAAATAACACACAAGGGGATTCCCATAAGGATAACAGCTGATCTCTCAATAGAAACTCTTCAGGCCAGGAGGGAATGGCAAGACATACTTAAAGTGATGAAAGAAAATAACCTACAGCCCAGATTACTGTACCCAGCAAGGATCTCATTCAAATACGAAGGAGAAATCAAAAGCTTTACAGACAAGCAACAGCTGAGAGAATTCAGCACCACCAAACCAGCTCTCCAACAAATTCTAAAGGATATTCTTTAGACAGGAAACACAAAAAGGGAGTATAAACCCGAACCCAAAATAATAAAGTAAATGGCAACGGGATCATACTTATCAATAATTACCTTAAACGTAAATGGATTGAATGCCCCAACCAAAAGGCAAAGACTGGCCGAATGGATACAAAAACAAGACCCCTCTATATGCTGCTTACAAGAGACCCACCTCAAAACAAGGGACACATACAGACTGAAAGTGAAGGGTTGGAAAAAGATATTCCACGCAAATAGAGACCAAAAGAAAGCAGGAGTGGCAATACTCATATCCGATAAAATAGACTTTAAAACAAAGGCTGTGAAAAGAGACAAAGAAGGCCACTACATAATGATCAAAGGATCAATCCAAGAAGAAGATATAACAATTATAAATATATATGCACCCAATATAGGAGCACCGCAATATGTAGGACAAATGCTAACAAGTATGAAAGGGGAAATTAACAACAACACAATAATAGTGGGAGACTTTAATACCCCACTCACACCTATGGACAGATCAACTAAACAGAAAATTAACAAAGAAACGCAAACTTTAAATGATACAATAGACCAGTTAGAACTAATTGAGATCTATAGGACATTTCACCCCAAAACAATGAATTTCACCTTTTTCTCAAGTGCTCATGGAACCTTCTCCAGGATAGATCACATCCTGGGCCATAAACATAACCTTGATAAATTCAAAAAAATCGAAATCATTCCAAGCATCTTTTCTGACCATAATGCATTAAGATTAGATCTCAATTACAGGAGGAAAACTATTAAAAATTCCAACATATGGAGGCTGAACAACACGCTTCTGAATAACCAACAAATCACAGAAGAAATCAAAAAAGAAATCAAAATATGCATAGAAACTAATGAAAATGAAAACACAACAACCCAGAACCTGTGGGACACTATAAAAGCAGTGCTAAGAGGAAAGTTCATAGCAATACAAGCATACCTCAAGAAACAAGAAAAAAGTCAAATAAATAACCTAACTCTACACCTAAAGCAACTAGAAAAGGAAGAATTGGAGAACCCCAGAGTTAGCAGAAGGAAAGAAATCTTAAAAATTAGGGCAGAAATAAATGCAAAAGAAACAAAAGAGACCATAGCAAAAATCAACAAAGCCAAAAGCTGGTTCTTTGAAAGGATAAATAAAATTGACAGACCATTATCCAGACTCATCAAGAAGCAAAGAGAGAAAAATCAAATCAATAAAATTAGAAATGAAAATGGAGAGATCACAACAGACAACACAGAAATACAAAGGATTATAAGAGACTACTATCAGCAATTATATGCCAATAAAATGGACAACCTGGAAGAAATGGACAAATTCTTAGAAAAGTACAATTTTCCAAAACCAAACCAGGAAGAAATAGATAATCTTAACAGACCCATCACAAGCACGGAAATTGAAACTGTAATCAGAAATCTTCCAGCAAACAAAAGCCCAGGTCCAGACGGCTTCACAGCTGAATTCTACCAAAAATTTAGAGAAGAGTTAACACCTATCCTATTCAAACTCTTCCAGAAAATTGCAGAGGAAGGGAAACTTCCAAACTCATTCTATGAGGCCACGATCACCCTAATACCAAAACCTGACAAAGATACTACAAAAAAAGAAAACTACAGGCCAATATCACTGATGAACATAGATGCAAAAATCCTCAACAAAATTCTAGCAATCAGAATCCAACAACACATTAAAAAGATCATACCCCATGACCAAGTGGGCTTTATCCCAGGGATGCAAGGATTCTTCAATATCTGCAAGTCAATCAATGTAATTCACCACATTAACAAATTGAAAAATAAAAGCCATATGATTATCTCAATAGATGCAGAGAAGGCCTTTGACAAAATTCAACATCCATTTATGATAAAAACTCTCCAGAAAGCAGAAATAGAAGGAACATACCTGAACATAATAAAAGCTATATATGACAAACCCAAAGCAAACATTATCCTCAATGGTGAAAAATTGAAAGCATTCCCCCTAAAGTCAGGAACAAGACAAGGGTGCCCACTTTCACCACTACTATTCAACATAGTTCTGGAAGTTTTAGCCACAGCAATCAGAGCAGAAAAAGAAATAAATGGAATCCAAAGTGGAAAAGAAGTAAAACTCTCACTGTTTGCAGATGACATGATCCTCTACATAGAAAACCCTAAAGACTCTACCAGAAAATTACTAGAGCTAATTAATGAATATAGTAAAGTTGCAGGATATAAAATCAACACACAGAAATCCCTTGCATTCCTATACACTAATAATGAGAAAGTAGAAAAAGAAATTAAGGAAACAATTCCATTCACCATTGCAACAAAAAGAATAAAATACTTAGGAACATATCTACCTAAAGAAACAAAAGACCTATATATAGAAAACTATAAAACACTGATGAAAGAAATCAAAGAGCACACTAATAGATGGAGAAATATACCATGTTCATGGATCGGAAGAATCAATATAGTGAAAATGAGTATACTACCCAAAGCAATCTACAGATTCAATGCAATCCCTATCAAGCTACCAGCGGTATTTTTCACAGAACTAGAACAAATTTCAAGATTTGTATGGAAATACAAAAAACCTCGAATAGCCAAAGCAATCTTGAGAAAGAAGAATGGAACTGGAGGAATCAACCTACCTGACTTCAGGCTCTACTACAAAGCCACAGTCATCAAGACAGTCTGGTATTGGCACAAAGACAGAAATATAGATCAATGGAACAAAATAGAAAGCCCAGAGATAAATCCACACACATATGGACACCTTATCTTTGACAAAGGAGGCAAGAATATACAATGGAGTAAAGACAATCTCTTTAACAAGTGGTGCTGGGAAAACTGGTCAACCACTTGTAAAAGAATGAAACTAGATCACTTTCTAACACCACACACAAAGATAAACTCAAAATGGATTAAAAATCTAAATGGAAGACCAGAAACTATAAAACTCCTAGAGGAGAACATAGGCAAAACACTCTCCGACATAAACCACAGAAGGATCCTCTATGATCCACCTCCCAGAATTCTGGAAATAAAAGCAAAAATAAACCAATGGGACCTAATTAAAATTAAAAGCTTCTGCACAACAAAGGAAAATATAAGCAAAGTGAAAAGACAGCCTTCCGAATGGGAGAAAATAATAGCAAATGAAGCAACTGCCAAACGACTAATCTCAAAAATATACAAGCAACTCCTGCATCTCAATTCCAGAAAAATAAACGACCCAATCAAAAAATGGGCCAAAGAACTAAATAGACATTTCTCCAAAGAAGACATACAGATGGCTAACAAACACATGAAAAGATGCTCAACATCACTCATTATCAGAGAAATGCAAATCAAAACCACAATAAGGTACCACTTCACACCAGTCAGAATGTCTGCAATCCAAAAATCTGCAAGCAATAAATGCTGGAGAGGGTGTGGAGAGAAGGGAACCCTCCTACACTGTTGGTGGGAATGCAAACTAGTACAGCCACTATGGAGAACAGTATGGAGATTCCTTAAAAAATTGGAAATAGAACTGCCTTATGACCCAGCAATCCCACTGCTGGGCATACACACCGAGGAAACCAGAATTGAAAGAGACACATGTACCCCAATGTTCATTGCAGCACTGTTTATAATAGCCAAGACATGGAAACAACCTAGATGTCCATCAGCAGATGAATGGATAAGAAAGCTGTGGTACATATACACAATGGAGTATTACTCAGCTGTTAAAAAGAATACATTTGAATCCGTTCTGATGAGATGGATGAAACTGGAGCCGATTATACAGAGTGAAGTAAGCCAGAAAGAAAAACACCAATACAGTATACTAACACATATATATGGAATTTAGAAAGATGGCAATGATGACCCTGTATGCAGGACAGCAAAAAAGACACAGATGTGTATAGCGGATTTTGGACTCAGGAGGAGAGGGAGAGGGCAAGATGATTTGGGAGAATGGCATTGAAACATGTATAATATCATGTAAGAATCGAATTGCCAGTCTATGTCCAATGCAGGATATGGCATGCTTGGGGCTGGTACACGGGGATGACCCAGAGAGATGTTGTGGGGAGAGGGGTGTGAGGGGGGTTCATGTTTGGGAACGCATGTACACCCATGGTGGATTCATGTCAATATATGGCAAAACCAATACAGAATTGTAAAGTAAAATAAAAAATAAATTAATTAATTAAAATAAAAAAAATTAAAAAAATAATAAATAAAAAATTTTTAAGAAAAAGAAATAGAAAAACTGCTCCATGAAATCATTCCAAGATTTGGTCTGCCCAGATCATTACAAAGTGACAATGGGACATCATTTACTTCTAAGGTCACCCAAGGGGTCTCTAAAACATTGGGCATTACTTATTATCTCCGTTGTGCCTGGAAGCTCAGTCTTCAGGAAAAGTAGAAAGAGCCAACTAATTTGATAAAAAAAGATAACCCAGGAAACCTCCCTGGGATGGAAGGAGGCTTTACCAATAGCCCTTTTCTGCACCCATATGGCCTCTAAGGAACAGGTTGGTCTTAGTCCTTATGAGATGCTATATGGGAGATCTTTTGTTTATATCAATGACCTCTTCCTAGATCCAGAGGTTCAGACCCTCCAGTCTTATACCATGGCCATTGGGCAATACCAACACGATATACGCTTGTGGGATATGAACCAGGACCGAAAAGATTCTAAGGAGTCACCACCATATGCTCCAGGGACTCAAGTCCTAATTAAAGTCTGGAAAGGCTCAACTCCAACCCACATAAAAGGGCCCCACCCTGTAATACTTTGTATCCCCACAGCAGTCAAGGTACCAGGATATGACTCCTGGATTCACTACTCATGAATCAAGCCGTGGAAGAAAACAGAAGAGGACACGCGATACACCTGTGAGCCCCTGGGAGATCTCAGATACCTATTCAGGACTACCAATGAGTGCCATTCTAATGAGCACCCCCAAAATCAATACACCTGTGAGCCCTGGGAGATCTCAGACATCTATTCAGGACTACCAATGAGTGCCATTTTAATGAACACCCCCAAAATCTGGTTTCTGGGGATAAGATTTCTCAGGATAGCTCTAAAGAGCCAACACAGCTTGACAGAGATTGTACTCCAAAACAGACAGGAGATAAATCTTCTGATCCCTGAACAAGGAGGGACTAGAGCCATCCTGGAGATGTGAATTTAGAATTGGCTAATGCCCCTACTCGTTATGCCATATTGATGCTGCTTATGATTGCTCCATGTATTATCAATTGTCTAACCTGTTTTGTCTCTGACCAGATCAATAAGCTACAACATGCAAGGCCAGTTCTACAAAGATATAAAACTACAGCCAACCACGGAAAATATCACTCGCCCTTAGATGGACACTGCTATAAGGACTCTGAGGCTTGAGACTCGCAAGAGGGGTGGCCCAATACCCCTCGCCATCCCAGTTCAGCAGGAAGTAGCCAGAAGGACCTCGACATCCCTATTCCCAAAGAATTGGGCCTCCCATTTCTTGAAGGGGGAATGTTAGGTAGTTAGAATAGGGAAAAGGAGTCCAAAATGGCAGTGGATAAAAGACAAGAGAAAAGCCCATGAAAATAGAACAGAGGAAAGTCCGGGGACTGGAGGGAGGACTTCAGGTAGAACAGCACTCCTGACTAAGCCCAATTTGCATAGGGCAGGCCCAGGGGGAAGAAAAAAAACATATAAAAAGAGGAGCCAAAGGGCTCTCTCTCTCTCTCTCCCCCCAGCCCCCCACGTGCATGCACTCTTTCTCTCTCTATCTCCCCAAAGTACGTGTGCTCTTTCTCTCCCTCTCTCCTCCAATCTCTTCTCTTTGTGTCTTTGGGTTGACATGCCCTCACGCTTCGAGGATGGATTCTCCTGCTATCTTCTAAATAAAATAGAGCTATAACACTGATTTGTCTAAGAGCTATAACACAGTCTGTTCAAGACCTGAGAGCTATAACATGGTCTGTCCAAGACCCGAGAGCTGTGACGTGCCAAGGGCTTTAATGTCCGTCACTCGAAATCTTTGTTGTGATGAGACAGAACCGAGGAGAATACACTCGCCTGACAGAATGATGGATTAATTACAGCTCAAGCAGGCAGGATTTCTTGAAACAACAGACCGGTTACAGCTCAGTTAAATAGATAATGGATAGTTCACCCCAAGATGTAGGAGTGGGCTGGCTGCAAAGGAGTGGCCACGATCCCTCCTGACTTTCCCTTTTATACTCTGTCTTCTCTTCTTGGTTCTGCCCTGTCCAAAAATAGGGATTGTACCCACTACCAATCAGGAAAGGGAATGCAAATGTATGCTCAAGGCCAATTGACGGTTGCAAGTTACATAACAACAGGCTCTATATTGCTCATGTTGTTCCCATAATTAAGTCTGTTATAGTCAGACGTGTGTATGTATAGAATATTTTTGAACCCTTGGTTACTTGAGGACACAGCTGTGCATCGAAGGGGCATGTGCTGGACTTGGAGAAGTCCCTGTGGTTAGTTTGTATCTTCTTTGTGCCTAGGGCACTTGTGCAGGAGTTGATAAAGTCTCTGTGGTTATTTTTGTAGCATATCTGTGAGCTCTCCTGGGTGTGTCTGGGATGGGGTGTTTGAAGATAAGCTTGCATCCTTTTTGGCTAGGCCACCCATCATTGCTCATGTCTAACTTCCTACCTAACACTTTCAAAAGACCTCAATCCCAAACTTTTATTCTGAAACAGTGGGGAGTATGCAGATATGATTAATTTCATCAGCTTTTTAAAAATTGTGGTCAATTTATGATATAAATTAGTTTCAAGTACAACAAAATTTTATATTCCATTTAATGTGGCTCAGACGGTAAAGTGTCTGTCTACAATGCGGGAGACCCAGGTTCGATCCCTGGGTCAGGAAGATCCCCTGGGGAAGGAAATGGCAATCCACTCCAGTACTATTGCCTGGAAAATCCCATGGACAGAGGAGCTGGTAGGCTACAGTCCATGGGGTCACAGAAAGTTGGACACGACTGAGCGATTTCACTTCACTGGTCCATTTAATGTTAGTATAAAATACTCTATATTTCTTGTGCTATACAGTATATCCGTGTAGCTTATCTATACCTTCTTAAACCCCTATACCATCTTGCCCCTCACCTTTTCCCTCTCCCCACTGGTGACCACTAGTGGTTTGTTCTATCTTCAGTCTGTCTGTGTTTTGTTACATTCATAGCATTTTTAGCTCTGCAACAGTGTTCTTTGACCATTGTCAGGACTCCAAGTACTGTTTACACTGAGTGCTGGGCTCCCAGTGAAGGTATTTAGCTATGTTTATTATTGACACATGGAGAAGGAAATGGCAACCCACTCCAGTACTCTTGCCTGGAGAACCCCATGGAGGGAGGAGCCTGGTAGGCTACAGTCCATGGGGTCGCAAAGAGTCGGACACGACTGAGCGACTTCACTCACTCACTCATTATTGACACAAACATGTTGTCATGTATAGAAATCATCCCCAGGTATCAAGAAATCAGGGTCAAACCACGTGGGTTCTTATTCTAAAATTTCTTTAAAACTTTTACTACTCAAAGTGGTCTACAGCTCACCAGGGAGCTTGCTAGACATGTGGAATCTTGGACCCACTCCATACTCACTAGATTAGAGCCTGCATTTTCACAAGACCTCATGGAATCCATCTGCACAGTCAAATTTGAGAAACGTAGCATATTTCATCAGCCATGACCAATCTTCAAGCAAAAACTATACTCTTGTTGAATGTTACAGTTTACAAAGTTGCTTTACATAGATGATTTAATTACATTTATTATTTATTTTCATCCCAGCCACAATATAAAATTATTCATATTCAATGATGAAACTGAAGTCCAGGAAGGTAACAAACTTGCCTAAAATCATGTCTAGAGCCAGGTGAACCCCAACTTCAGTCTCAGTGGATGGGAGAATACTTTTTGATTATTAATAGTGTGCTGAATGTAGCATTAGTATGCATGGTGATTTTAGATATAAAAATATATCTAAACACTTAGACCCCATGGACTGTAGCCTACCAGGCTCCTCCCTCCATGGGGTTCTCCAGGCAAGAGTACTGGAGTGGGTTGCCATTTCCTTCTCCATGTGTCAATAATAAACATAGCTAAATACCTTCACTGGGAGCCCAGCACTCAGTGTAAACAGTACTTGGAGTCCTGACAGTGATCAAAGAACACTGTTGCAGAGCTAAAAATGCTATGAATGTAACAAAACACAGACAGACTGAAGATAGAACAAACCACTAGTGGTCACCAGTGGGGAGAGGGAAAAGGTGAGGGGCAAGATGGTATAGGGGTTTAAGAAGGTATAGATAAGCTACACGGATATACTGTACAGCACAAGAAATATAGAGTATTTTATACTAACATAAACACACTAACCAGGCGTGGCATTTCAGTTATTCTTGTTTGAGAAGTTTTTTTTAAGTGAATTAGGATGACTAAAGTTTTGGGCGTGGTCCCTCAATGCTCCAGGTTCAGGGAACACTTTCCTACTTTATATTATAGATGTCATTCCTCGCTTTCATTTACAGCAATGTCAGAACTTTGATTTTAGTGACAATTTATATTGAGTAATTTTTATTTACTACAAACATCTAGTGCATTGTGTTGGTAAAAGGAAAAAGTAAAAATTCCTCATGAATATTTCTCTGAATAGTTTTAGCATGCAAAAGTATTTTCCCTAATCCAACCTTATGCCTTACTATAAACAGAAATGAGGTAACCAGTATGAATGAATGAATGAAATCACTCAGTCATGTCCGATTCTTTGCGACCCCATGGACTATAGCCCACCAGGCTCCTCCATCCATGGGATTCTCCAGGGAAGAATACTGGAGTGGGTTGCCATTTCCTTCTCCAGGGGATCTTCCTGACCGTGGGATCGAACTCCGGTCTCCTGCCTTGTAGGCAGACACTTTACTATCTGAGCCACCTGGGAGGAGGGGTAACCAGTATAACTCAAACCTATTCAGAAAGCTTAAGAGCCATCTTAAAATGTTTGTTGATAGAATTACAAATGAAATATTTTGGATAAGATTTTTAAGTGTCCACTGTGTAAATCATCATAAATAAAGAGAAACGTGAAATGATAAGTACACACTCTCGTTGTCTAACCCTGACAGAAAAAGGAACTATAATTTCCAATTCAGTGTGGACAAGGAGCCTTGCACAGAGAAGGGTCTCATAGATTCATATATTAATTGACTTCCCTAGATTTTTTTTGTTTGTTTGCAAAGAAGGGAAGGAAAGATATTTATATATTTTTTATAAGCCAAATAGTTCAACTAAGAGCTTTAATTAACAAGGTCCCAGCAAGGGCCCTGGCTAATTCTTATGATGTGATTGCGTTCTGTACTCTAACCTCAAAGGCAAGTTCTCCAGTGTCTCTTTGCTGCTTTCATGCCCTTCATGTAAATACATACAGGCCCCCAGATGGTAAGTTGTTTTGCTAAAGAACTTCTTTACACATCTGGAATATAACCTCAAGATTTGTTTTAAAACCATGGCTTATAAAATATGTTTGGACTTGGATTGCATGGAGTCATAAACACGTTGAATGTAGGGAACAGTGTTAGTTTATAAATGTGGCCTGTTTTTAAGTTGTGAGGTTGTTGCAGCAGAACCAGAAATGAGTAAACAGCCTTTGGCACATACCGGCCAAACAAGCCTACAAGAGTTAAACAATCTTCATTATTCTTTAGCTGTTACTAGTAACAAACGATTGTAACTGGACTTGTTCTTCACAGAGCTTATTACTCTCTCTGACTCCATACAGATTACACTCTGAACCTAGCATACTTTCCCCCCTATACTCCTGTGTGTGTGTGTTAGTTGCTCAGTCGTGTCTGACTCTTTGCAACCCCACAGACTGTAGCCCACTCCCCACCCCCACCCCCCAGGCTTCTTTGTCTGTGGAATTCTCCAGGCAAGAACACTGGAGTGGATTGCCATTCCCTTCTCCAATTGTAAACCAGCTGCTGCTAAGTCGCTTCAGTCGTGTCTGACTCTGTGCGACCCCATAGACAGCAGCCCACCAAGCTCCTCTGTCCCTGAGATTCTCCAGGCAAGAATACTGGAATGGGTTGCCATTTCCTTCTCCAACACTCTCTTCTAGCATTCTGCATTTAAGAAAAAAGGCCTATAACTTCAGGGAGACAAGTCCTGGTTGCTGAATTGTCTGATGCCAGCTGTGGCCATTCTGAAACTTTGCAAGAGAAAAAAACAGACCTTCTAGAAGATATAAAGGACTTCTCTGGTGGCTTAGAGGGTAAAGCATCTGCCTGCAATGCAGGAGACCCAGGTTCGATCCCTGGGTCGGGAAGATCCCCTGGAGAAGGAAATGGCAACCCACTCCAGTATTCTTGCCTGGAAAATCCCATGGACAGAGGAGCCTGGTAGGCTACAGTCCATGGGGCCGCAAAGAGTTGAACATGATTGAGCGACTTCATTCATTCATTCAGAGGATATAAAACCTCTCCCTTTTCCTGAGAAGGATAGGGCACAGTTCTTGAAATGCTAGCCTGCTGTGCTTCCCTTTGGCCTGGCAAAAATAATAAAGCTGCTCTTTCCTATTTCTTCCAAACTCTTTCTCCGTATTTCTTTTTGGCATTGGTGGACACAGAGCCACAGTTTTGGTAACAAGGTCATTAGTTTTGTTTTTGTTCCTTCCATTGGCCCTTTCTTTTTTGTTCTTCCAAACTCTACTTGCTGTTGGTATTTCTGGGGTTTTAGTCTATTTGCCCTCCATGGTTGCTTCCAACGTGCTTGGCCTTTTCTCATCCAAATGCACATAGGCGTTTCTCCCATATAATAACTGTGACTGCAACACAAGTCCAAGATGTCTCTATGTTTATTGTTTGCTTCACAGACTTACTCCTAAACTCCTGGGCTGTGAGAGAGGGAGGGGAGGAACATGAGATCCAGTTAGTCTGGCCTCTGTGTTACTTCACCCCATAGGATGCGGCTTATGTGTCCAAAAAATCAACGACCCACACCATTTGCTATGATGTGTTTTGCTCTAAGCCACGATAATACCCCAAATAAGGTTACATGTTTTATACTTTCTGCCTTTAAAAGCAGTACTCCGTTTGCTTGCTGCATCGACTGTATCAAACGTGAAATGTAATAGAAACAAAAGGAGGCCAATCCTGCAGTGAAAGGAGATGCTCATATCCACCCACGACTTGGTATATGTGGAGTTATGTGGACTATAGGCAGCTCTTGAAACATAAGCAAGGATCTTAGCTGTGGCATGCAGGATCTAGTTCCCTGTCGGGAGCCAGCGTGAGGAACTCTGCTCAGGGCAAAGGTCACAAGGAAGGAGGCGTGGCATACGCAAAGGCGTGATCAAGCCTCAGGAAACCCCCTGTTCCCGAGCATCTACCCCAAAACCAGAGTCTGTTTTATGCTCTCACCTACGCCTCTGACTTTACGGGGGGCTCTCCCCCATCACCGTTTCTCTCAGAGAAGGAGTAATGAGTAATGAGTCATTGAGTCAATGATTGCCGCCAGGCCTCCATATCCTTAGGCACCTGGGAATATATTCATCAATGTATTTGGAATATAGAAAAGGAAATATAGTAGTTTTTAAGGTTAGCAATACTAGACTTTTTGAGTTAATGAATTTTCTCTTTTGTAATAGATCACTGTACTTTGTTATAAATCACTGTGTCCTTGCTATGTAAAAATGTAACTTTATCACTATCTTAAGACTAAATAGATCTTAAGGGGAGCATTGGTGAAAGGATTTTCATTTGTTGGGCTGATGTTTGCTGCTAAATCTCCATGTTCCCTGCCCTTATAATGAATATAACTAACATATAGGAGAAATAAGTATTAACCTTTAAGCATATAGGAGAAATAAGTATTAACCTTTAAGATTAATCATGTTAACCTTGGGTTAAATAAATTCCTTTCTTGATTGTAACTCACTATACCCTCATCCTATAGGAATGCAACTTTATTTGGAGGGTGGTGCCTGGTTTAAGAGAAAACACCCTTGGAAGAAATAAGTTTTTTGGTTATTAGAAATAAAGGATCATAAAATGTCAGCAGGTCTCACTCATGGCCAGAAGATGATGTAATGTCCCTAAGACCTTTTTTTTATACATTTATGTGAAGCACCTGATTTTGATAAAGGTCAGGACTGCTGACCCCCACGTGATTCTGTATTCATCCCTATGTGTAACAAAAGGTATATAAGCCAACCTCAAAATAAAGAAATCGGATCAGTTTCCGGAAAGACTGATTCCCCCATGTCGTTTCTTTCTTGCTCCCATTTCTCTGGCTGAATTCCCATCTGGATTCAGCCTCTTCTCCACTAATTTTCCTACTACACTATCCGTTTCTAATCTCTCTCTATATATCTGTAATTAAATATGTATTTTTCCAAAGATGCCAACGCCGTCCCCACCTTCGAATCATCCTGGATCCACCGGGGCTGGACCCCGGAAGTTCCCTGACCAGGGATCGAACCTGGGCCCCCTGCATAGAGGAGGCCCATTGAGAGTATAGAGTCTTAGCCACTGGGTGGCCAGGGAAATCCCCTGCATTTTGTTTTCAGTGGAAAAACAAACAAAACCCTGTTACAAATAGTTCCAGAATAGAGTCAGTTGGAGAAAGAGAAGTATCAAATGTGTGGCAGTGAATAAAAAACTGACAAACCAGAAAAGCATTTAATTGGAGATACAATTCACATTTTATTCAGTAATCTGCCATATTATCCTTGAAACCATTAATAACCCCTCAATCACAAAAGAAGCAGTGGAAAAGACCCAGAATTTTGTGCAGAAGTCGCTCTCCACCAAAAGCAATTCATAGTCGACCATCTTTCATGGCTGTGGTTTTACCTGGAGCCTCTTTTCTGGGGGGGAGCAGGGAGAGGGATCTGTTTCTCACCAATATTAGTTTAAAACAAATAACATGACGCACTGTGTCATGGAAAAAAACCAGCAAGGCCTAGTTCCTAGTGAACCTGCAAGCAGGGGGTCCTTCAGGAAAGGAACCCTACGATCTCCTAGAGGCGACAGTCAATAACCCTTCTGCCCCAACCAGTTAATAGTCATAAGAGAGAGCCAGGTGAATGAGAGGGGTAGTCATTAGCTGGAGAACCATGAGCTAGACTCTCTAGAACAGGAATGGCTGAGTGAGTCAGAACAGGAGGGGCACATCTACAGAGTCTAGAGAAAAGTAATTAATAATAGGAAAGGGTGGAAAGATACAGGTTTCCCACACTGTAGGAGACCCACAGAAAGATGGAATCAAGGGCAGTCCTGTGCTTTTCTCTGAGACAGGTGTACACTGTACAGGTCCTGCAGTTTTCAGATAAAAATTGGAATGCTGCTGAACTAGTGCAAAGTGAAATCAGAGTAAACACTGTGTGAGGCAATGGGACAGGGGTTAGGGTTAAAAACGAAGCTGTCTAAGCTGTGGTCCTGACCTGAAAGTGGCCGTCAGACCTGCACACTCCAGAGCACTGTGTCAGAGGGCCCGAGTGAAAGGGGACACCACTTCTGGCTGGGAGGGCAGAAAAGGCATTCTCCAATCCTCTCTTCTGGATTCCTAGCATGTCCTCTGTATCCCTGCTCAGCCCACCCCATTCCAGGCACTTGTCTTCCTTATCTTTCTTTGTAATGTGAAATGGGAGCCTGAGAGAAGATCCTGCCTCACAGGTGTGCCTCACAGGTGTCTAAACACTGGGTGGAATTATGTGCTGTGGAGGCCTCACTCTATTTTGGCCCAAGTGGGTAGAAAAAAATTGGAGGAAAGGAGAGCTGATAAGATGGTAAGGGTAAGGGTAAGGGTGGTAAGGGTAAAGTGTTTTAATCAGAAGGTGTGAGCAAGGGTATCTCAAACTTAGTATGTGGCTTAAAGCAGGTGACAGGGAGAATGTCAGTGCAGCCAAGGACCACAGGAAGGTAGCTGGAAGTGCTTTGCCAAATACATTAGTCTGCGTAATTAGAAAGCTAAAATCTTTTTCTACTATCTACTTAACTTTAACTAGAGCTGATGAGGGAATCATGATAACTAGAGAACCCCTCAAAAAAGATGAGGCTGAATATCAAAGTACAGGGAAAGCTTTTGAATATCTTCTTTTCTCCCCCTAGGAACTTTATATGCTAAATTTTCTCTCTCTTTTAATTAATTAATTATTTTTAATTTTTTTAAACTGGAGTATAGTTGGTTATAAAAATATTATATTAGTTTCAAGTGTACAATAAAGTGATTCAGTTTTTTTGGATATCTTCTTTAAGTTTGTTTTTGGCGTTTTGGTCTAAAAGCAATCAAGTAATAGAGAGATGCCATCCCAAAAAGGAACGTCTGTAGGAACCAGAGCAGTTGGGTCCAAGTATTCGTGATGCCTTTAGACCTAAAAAGAGAAAAGAGAAAAATCTATCCACCAGAATCTTAGTGTTATGGTTTCACAGGAGTCATTTTTTAAAATACATTACTTCTACCTACTTTCATTGGGTTTATTTTGCACTTTCCTCCCACTTCTTAACTTGAATTGTTAGTTCATTTATTTTAGTTTTCCTTATGCATTTAGGAGGATACACTCCTCCCTGAGAAATTCTGGCTACTGCCTAGGGGATGATATTATGAAACTATTTCTCACATGATTTGATGAGCATATAGGGTTAAAAATCACTGGAATGGCTTCAAAGCAAGTGTTTTAAAGACAGATTAGAGGTAAATCCTAGCTTGGGCTTCCCTGGTGGCTCACTGCTGCCAGTGCAGGAGACCCAGGTTCTATCCCTGGGTTGAGAAGATCCCCTGGAGAAGGAAATGGAAACCCACTCCAGTATTCTTGCCTGGAAAATCCCCTGGACAGAGGAGCCTAGCGGGCTACCATCTGTGGAGTCACAAAAAGAGTCAGACACGATTTATCAACTAGACTACAAAAAACAAATCCTAGCTTGGCCAACTACCAGCATGACCTTGGGCCACTCACTCATTCACTCTCAGTTTTCTCATCTAAAAAAACAGGAATAATAGTATTTATCTCGCCTTGAGATAAGTTACACAAAGTGGTTAGTAAAGGGTCTGGCACATGGAAATAATAAATACTGTTTATACACCCATTCAAACTAAACTGCTTAACACCAAGGTCAAAAGAAAATGGCCCAATTCAAGTGACTGACTTGCTACAGTTTCATCTTTATATAAATAAGTCTCATATATTTTTTTAATGTAAAAACAATATAATTTTCTATACTAACAGATTAAAGGAAAAAAATTGTATGATCATAAAAAAACACAGAAAAAGCATTTGATAAATTTCAACATCCACTCTTAATACAAGTTCTTAGAAAACTTAGAGAACAGAACTTTAATCTGATAGAGAAGATCTATACAATATACAACTCTAGAAAAAAGATGAGGCAGAGTGTTGAAAGTTTACAAGGCCAGGATGCCTACTATTACCACTTCGAGTTGACAATGAACTGGGTTACTGAGAGGGTAACAGGCAGGAAGGCGAGGGGTCTCCAACAGAGGAAATAGGCTACAAGTGTCAGACATTTTTTCTCTCTCTCATAAATGGCCAGGAAACAAACTACTAGTGTTATATTTTTTCCCCTTCTCTATATAAATTTAAAAAGAGGTTTCTCTTAAAATTTTGTGTTGCCATGATGACACCTGGTTCCACCTAAACTTACCTTTTCTCAAACTTTGAGCTAACCAATGCGTTTTTCTGCTGGAAATGTTTGTCTTAAGCTATGTCAATGAACTATGTATTTACCCTGCTGCTGCTGCTGCTGCGTTGCTTCAGTCGTTTCCAACTCTGTGCTACCCCATAGACGGCAGCCCACCAGGCTCCCCCATCCCTGGGATTCTCCAGGCAAGAACACTGGAGTGGGTTGCCATTTCCTTCTCCAATGCATGAAAGTGAAAAGTCAAAGTGAAGTCACTCAGTCGTGTCCAACTCTTCGCGACCCTATGGACTGCAGCCCACCAGGCTCCTCCATCCATGGGATTTTCCAGGCAAGAGTACTGAAGTGGGGTGCCATCGCCTTCTCCAATGTATTTACCCTAGACTCTGTCTTTCTTCAAGTTGGTTCTGCTTAAGACTCAGAACTGATAGTTCACTCAGTCATGTCCGACTCTTTGTGACCCTATGGACTGCTGCATGCCAGGCCTCCCTGTCCATCACCAACTCCCAGAGTTTATTCAAACTCATGTCCATTGAATCGGTGATGTCATCCAACTATCTCATCCTCAGTCATCCCTTCTCCTGCCTTCAATCTTTCCCAGCATCAGAGTATTTTCAAATGAGTCAGTTCTTCGCATCACGTGGTCAAAATATTGGAGTTTCAGCTTCAACATCAGTCCTTCCAATATTCAGGACTGATTTCCTTTAGATAGACTGGCTGGATCTCCTGGATGTCCAAGGGACTCTCAAGAGTCTTCTCTAAAACCACAGTTCAAAAGCATCAATTCTTCGGCGCTCAGCTTTCTTTATAGTCTAACTCTCACATCTATACATGACTACTGGAAAAACCATAGTTTTGACTAGATGGACCTTTGTTGGCAAAGTAGTGCCTCTGCTTTTTAATATGCTGTCTAGGTTGGTCATAGCTTTTCTTCCAAGGTACAAGCATCTTTTAATTTCATGGCTGCAATCACCATCTGCAGTGATTTTTGGAGTCCCCCAAAATAAAGTCTGTCACTGTTTCCACTGGTTCCCCACCTATCTGCCATGAAGTGATGGGACCAGATGAAAAAGTTGGCTTAAAACTCAACATTCAGAAACATTCAGAAAACTAAAATCATGGCATCTGGTTCTATAACCAATAAGGGCTCAACAAACCTGTATGTTTTACTCATACATTGTTCTCCTAATCTATACTAATGAAACTGTATATTTACTTGGAAACCTGCCTTTCTTCAAGATTCATGTCAATCATTTTATGGCCTGGGATGACTCACCTGGTGCCAATGTTATGTCAGAATGCATGTTGTGGGTGAGGGCCTGGTGCCACTCTGAATTTTGAGACATCTCCTTTCTCTAATTAACAGCTTGCTAATAGGTATATAACTTACTGCTAAAGGCTAGCAGGAAGGCACTTTTTCTGCCTCCTTCTGATGTCTATATCAGAAGCTTTCTCTATCTCTTTTATACTTTAACAAAACTTTATTACACAAAAATAAAGCCTCTGAGTGAGCAAGCCTTATCACTGGCCCCAGATTGAATTCCTCTCCTCTGGAAGCCAAGAATCCCGTCGTCTCTTCACTGCTCAGCAACAACCTTTCCTTACTAGCTAGTGCAGTGAAGGAAACTTAAAAGGTATATGGAGTTGAAAGGAAGAAATAAACCTGTCTATTTCTATAGGCAACCAGGTACCTAGAAAATGTAAAGGAATCTTTTAAATCATTAATGATGAATAATTAGATGGATAAACTATTAGAACTAAAAAATGAATTTACCAAGGTCACTGGCTATGAGGTCAGTAGACAAGCATCAACTATATTCATAGATTCTACCACCAAACAATAGAAAGGTGAAATATATATCACAGTGGGCCAGGACATACAAGAAATTCATTCACACAGAATTATTTATAATAGTTTAGAAAAGCTAGAGGTTTAAAAGTTCATCAGAAGGAAGATTTGTTAAATACATTAGGACACATCTATATAGTATTATGTACTAATGAATGAGTTCAATTTACATGCATAGACATGGGAAAATAGGTATATATGACAATAGAAAAAATTATAGAAGAGTTTGTGCCTATATGTATATATATATGGTGGCTATAAAGTCAAACATCCAGTCCAATCTTATGTCTAGTTAAATGGAATTCATCAATTCCTTTCTATTGCTGGACAGTGGAATTTGGGGTCGAGGGCTACAAATGTTCTGCATGTCTTCATGATTTTTTATTTAATTGGAGGAAAACTGCTTTGTTCTGCCTTACAACAACACATTTAGTGACTCTTTCATGTAAATGTATTTATTCATTCACGAAAGGAATATTCCCTCTGATTTAGAGTGACCAATGATACACTACAACATGTTAGTCCAAAATGAATGATTTCAGGAACATGAGAACCGTGCCCTAACCTCTCTATGCCTGTTCTCCCACTTCCTCTCAAAGAACTGGAGAGCTGGATGTTCAATTCGAGTCTTTTTGTTTTCATTAGAGGCTTCATATGCCAATTGCACAATAGGTGTCACGTACTCCAACACTGTAATTTGGAGGGCTGGACTGCACACTTCCAAGCTGAGCTGTCATTGAGAAGTGAAGAGGCTTTCAGAAAGAGGTACTGGTGCTGTGGCACCTCCTATCACAAGTCAGCCTGAAAAGCAGCTTCAAAAGAACCATTCAGAGAGCCTGACAAGAGTCCCCTGTGATTTTGGGGAGGGTTAACATGTGACTCACAAGTTTAAATACCAGTAGAGCTGCCTGATAGGATCCATGGCTGTGCAGGAAACGGCACACACCTGCAGATTTATCCCAATGGAGGGATAAGGAAGCTGTCATTGTGAGCCTTACAGGTCTTGTGGAAGGGCACTGGCGTGCATGGGCTTAAAAGCAATCCCGCCCCAGAGGCCTAACTAAAGGGCAGAAGAAACCTAAATAAGAGGAAAACATCATCAACCCGAAGGGGAAACTGCAAGTGACATGCTGACTAAGGTTGAAGGAACCATCAAGGGAACTGTGGAAGGGAGATCCCTGGTGATGAGCGGTTTCTCAAAAATCCACCAGGGACCCTTTGGAGAGAAAGAATCAACAATGGGTATGTAACTTCAACATCACCCAGTTGCCTGATCACAAGGCAGATCACGCCCCGCTTCCTTTACATATACTTCCGGCACCCCAAGGGGCCACAGGCAACTACTGCTAGTGAGCAGGGAACAAAGTTAGAATGAGAGTGAAGACGTCAATTACACCCTTCCCCGTGGCGGCCTGCTGAGCCTTTGCTGAAGAACAGATGTACTGAATTTGATAAAAGTTCATAGTTTAAATAACTTTATAACTTGACTGGACTTGACAATATCAGATAGTGACTGAACAACCTGTGGACCTGCTTTAGATTTTATCCAGGGCTAGGGTGAGTGGCAGACAATAATCCACGGGGGATTGGAGAGAGGTAAAAAAACAAAGCTGCTTTATGCTCCTCTCCTAGAAAGTCCAGCTTGTTTAATAAAACAGAAGGTGGAGTAACATAATATATTTAAGTCAGTTAGCAGTTGTCTGGCATAGTGTGCACCCAAGAAATATTAATTATTTTTATTATTAAAACATAATAAAGTATCTTATTTTCCACTTTTAGAAGTAATACCACAAAAACAAAGGTGGTAATTAATCTTGAGCCAAAGGAAAAAAATCTCAGTTGTAAAGCAGTCTGGCATTACTATAACCATTTACTTTCTGTGTATGCTTACATAAAGTCTAAATGTAAAGAGAAGCTTTTTCTAGTTTTCTCACATTTATTATTTACACTGGCATTTGCTGAGTAGGGCCTAGTCATAGGACTTTTAGCTTTCATTGCACCCCAGAATCATCTACAGAACTTGAAAAAAAAAAAAACCACATTCCTGTGCCTGAAGCAAGGCCTACCAGATTAGGATCTCTGGGTCTAGAAACCAAACGAATGAATTTTAAGAAAGCTCCTCAGGTGATTCAGTTGCAAAACCAGGGGTTGAGAATCATTAGGCTAGGTCAGTACAGCTCTTTTTTAAACTAGAAGGTAGCCTGCTAATCTTTCCTTCTAGTTGGGGCTACAGGGAGATTTTTGAAAAAAAGAAAAAAAATTACCTAAATTAAATGACTAATTGACTCATTAATACAAATGAAATGAATTCATTCATTAACTATTTACTGAGTACTCCCTCTGAGTACTGAGTGAGGCTCAGTATTAGGTGTGGGACTTCAACTCTATCCTGAGAGTGTTCTCAGCCTACAAGCGCATGAATTATTCAAATAAGGCTACTCAAATTATGTGAGATACCAAGAGAAAAGCAACAAAGAGATTAAAACCACTTACTTGCACAATACAATGGCATACAAGGACTCTCCCACGTGAATCATCCAGGCAAGCCAATAACTGAAACAAAAGTCAGCCCAGTTTAAGGTGCTGGATCTCTGCTGATGAGATCTAACAGAAAAACCTCCAAAAGAAGAGTGCTTTAATATGAACGAGCACCACTTTTAGAAGGCAACCATGGGCCTTCCAGGGAGAGTGAAGTGGTGGGGTCCACATCCCATTTCTGGAGCTCTACTTACCAACCATGCACGAGGCTGTGATAATGCTTCAGCAAGTACTGAGTGAAGAGGCCTAGGGGTCCCAGGCTCTGATAAGGAATACTCTCAGGCCAGAAGACCACCCACTGAAAGAGAACCAGAGTGCTTTTAGATCACTTCAATGTATTTTTAACCAAGGCTATGAAATAATCCTGATTCTGCAAGAACAAATAACAGACCAAAGCAACTCTGAACCAAGCCATACAGGCTTCAATTCTTGAATTCTATTTTCTAAAAGCCATTTCTGTGGAAGATTTCTGCTAAGGAAACTATGCGGTTATCAGACTTAGTGCCCAGATTAGCTGACTTCTGTTCTTACTGAATTCCACAACGTAGTAGTCTGCAACCCACTGTTTTGGGTATCTTCTTGTGGCTCAGCTGGTAAAGAATCCGCCTGCAATGCGGAAGACCTGGGTTCAGTCCCTGGGTTGGGAAGATCCCCTGGAGAAGGGAAAGGCTACCCACTCCAGTATTCTGGCCTGGAGAATTCTATACAGTCCATGGAGTCGCAAAGACTAGGACACGACTTAGCGACTTTCACTTTCACTGTATTCTTTAAATGAATTCTGTCTCTCAAAAAAAAGTTGCTGCTTATCTCAGTAGAGACTGTCTTCTTGATTTTACATCTATGTCATAATATGCACATCCTCTCTATCCCTTCTTACCACTTAAATTCTACCCAATCTTTAGGTTTATCCCCATTTTCCAAGCAATTCCAACTGCCTCAGACATTCTGCTTTGGAAGCTCTATCTTGACTTGGCAGGCCTAGAACTGTCAACTTGGCCTCTTTCTTCTCTCCTCAGTTCTACTCAGACCCGAATAAGTCCTACTCACCTTGGAGACGCAAAGGCAGGAACATTTCCAAGGGAAAACCTAACAAGCCCACCAAACTTCCGCTTACGCCAATTACCTAGGCAACCGCCAGCCGCGCAAGCGCAAGACCTCCCTCCTCCCCCCTCCCCAGTGCCCCTGGCTCTACGGGAGCCTGGCGGGCCAAAACAAAAGCGCCGCGCCGTACTAGACCTTACCCCGAAATATCCCAGCACCAGGACCGTGACCAGCGAGGGCAGGGGTCTGGCTACACGGAAGTAGGAGGCAGCAGCCCCGCCAGCCTCCGACTTCGCCACCATTTTGAAAGATCTAGTCACCTAGTCATAGGGTGGGGAGAGAAAGCGTGGGCAGCTGGTTTCTCAAGATCTCAACACAGGCCAAAGGCGCGGACAGACGAGTGCGCCTGCGTTTTCTTCCCGAGTCTAGTCTCCTGGCTCAGAGCGCGCGAGAGCCGCGACTGCGCCTGCGACCTCTCCACGGATCCAGGCGGGATCTTGCACCCGCAGGCAGCAGTCCAGGCCCTCGCCTAGCCTTCCTCGGGGCCCGCTGTCCTTACCGTGTAATAGGCAAAAGAGAGGATGATGACAGTAACCCACAACAGACTGCTTCTCTGGAAGTAGGCCTCATCTCCTCTTGCCTTCCCCATCGCTGCAGCGCACAGTATGGGATGCCTGGCAGGCCACTGGCAGTGCGCTGGGAGATAAAGGCAAGGCTGGGGCGGGGCCATGGCAAAAGCTCCTCCCTTCTCTCCCCTAAGGGAGGAGGGTCTGTGGGCTTGAAACTTGGAAACAGTCCCCACCCACTCTGGCCTGGTGGGCTGGTCATCATCTTGCACTTCTCTGAGTTTCCGGAGCTTAAAGTAATGGTGTTGAAAGAGATGGTGCGTTATGCTTCTGATAACTATGGGTCTAGTTTTTAACTTTTTATTTTGTATTGGGGTGTAGATAGCTGAGTAACAATATTGTGATACTTTCAGGTGTTCTCTAAGTCTGTGAGTCTCAATCTGTTTTGTAAGTAAGTTCATTTGTATCATTTCTTTTTAGATTCCACATATAAGTGATGTCCAGTGATATTTCTCCCTCTCTGACTTACTTCACTCAGTATGACAATCTGTAAGTCCAGCCATGTTGCTGCAAATGGCATTATTTCATTTTTAATGACTTCACATTCCGCTGTATTTACGTACATATTCATCCTTCCTCTGTCGACGGACATTTAGATTGCTTCCATGTCTTGGCTATTGCAAATGGTGCTGCAGTGCTGTGTGTATCCTTTTGGATCATGTTTTTCTCCAGACACATGCCAGAGTAGGATTGTATCATATGGTAACTCTAGTTGTAGATTTTTTAAAAGGAATCTGCGTACTGTTCTCCATAGTGGCTGGAAATCCCCTCCAACATTGTGGGAGGATTTACATCCTCCCCAAACATTGTGGGAGGATTCCCTTCTCTCCACTCCCTCACCAGCATTTATTGTTTGTGGATTTTTGATGATTGCCATTCTGGCTGGTGTGAGGTGATATCTCATTGTAGTTTTGATTTTCATTTCGCTAATATATTCAAAAGCAGAGATATTACTTTGCCGACTAAGGTCTGTCTAATCAAGGCTATGGTTTTTCCAGTGGTCATGTATGGATGTGAGAGTTGGACTGTGAAGAAGGCTGAGCGCCGAAGAATTGATGCTTTTGAACTGTGGTGTTGGAGAAGACTCTTGAGAGTCCCTTGGACTGCAAGGAGATCCAACCAGTCCATTCTGAAGGAGATCAGCCCTGGGATTTCTTTGGAAGGAATAATGCTAAAGCTGAAGCTCCAGTACTTTGGCCACCTCATGTGAAGAGTTGACTCATTGGAAAAGACTCTGATGCTGGGAGGGATTGGGGGCAGGAGGAGAAAGGGACGACTGAGGATGAGATGGCTGGATGGCATCACGGACTCGATGGACGTGAGTCTGAGTGAACTCCTGGAGATGGTGATGGACAGGGAGGCCTGGCATGCTGCGATTTATGGGGTCGCAAAGAGTCAGACATGACTGAGCAACTGAACTGAATAATTAGCCATGTTGAACATTTTTTCACGTGCCTCTTGGCCACCTGTATCTCTTATTTGGAGAAATGTCTATTTAGGTCTTCTGTCTGCTGTTAAGCATCGTGAGCTGTTTGTAAATTTTGGAGACTAATCCCCTGTTGGTCACATCATTTGCGACTATTTTCTCCCCATCTGTAGGTTGTCTTTTCATTTTGTTTATTGTTTCCTTTGTTATGCAGAAGTTTTTCAGTAGGTGGCATTTGTTTGTTTTTATTTCCATTATTCTAGGAGATGGATTGAGAAAGATATTGCTGCAATTTGTGTCAGAGTGCTCTGCCTTTGTTTTCCTCTAGAAGTATTATAGTGTCTGGTCTCACATTTAGGTCTTCAATCCATTTTGAGCTTATTTTTGTGTATGGTGTTCAAGAATGATCTATTTTCTTTTTCTTTACATGTAACTGTCCAGTTTTCTCAGCACCATTTGTTGAAGAGACTGTCTTTCCAACGTTGCGTGGTCTTGCCTCTTTTGTTACCATAGGTGCATGGGTTTATTTCTGGGCTCTGTATCCTATTCACTATGGGGTTAATTTTTGAACTTAAGCTCTACTGTGCTCTGTGGGGAATGTAAAAAGTTAATAATAAATAGAAACCACAATTAAATAGACTTGGGATACTGACAGGGGGCACTCTCACACCTTGGGAGTCTAGCAGAGGCTGATAGGAAGACCAATCTTCTTTCCTGGCAAGGACTCAGCCAAATAAAACCCATGGATTCTGTTTTCTACAGCTTTCCCAACATCCTTTTCTTCTTAAAAGTGTTCTTCCCTTTGGTGGGGTGGCAGCAGCTTGTGTTGTTGTTCACATGATTGCAGACCCCAAATAGTAATTCTCTGCTGATCCTGGAATAAATCTCTTTCCTGGAGAAATATATGGCAGTCTAATTTGTTTTGGGTCAACAGAAGTAATGCCCTTCCTCTTCATTACTAAAGATGTATGGATCCATATGGCACAGCTCTTATGAGCAATGTTGGTGAACAGATAGAAAGTAAAAGTGAAAAGGTAGCTTAGTTGTGTCCAACTCTTTGCAACCCCCTTGGACTGTACAGTTCATGGAATTCTCTAGGCCGGAATCCTGGAGTGGGTAGCTGTTCCCTAGAATCCTGGAGTGGATAGCTGTTTCCTTCTCCAGGGGATCTTCCCAAGCCAGGGATTGAACCCAGGTCTCCTGCATTGCAGGCAGATATTTTACCACTTGAGTCACCAGGGAAGCCCAAGAATATTGGAGTGGGTAGCGTATCCCTTTTCCAGCGGATCTTCCTGACCCTGGAATTGAACTGGGGGTCTCCTGCATTGCAGCCGAATTCTTTACTAGCTGAGCTACCAGGGAAACAGTTTAAGTCCTAGCTCTGCCATTAACATTTTGTGTAAGCGTGTTTTTCAGTCACTAAGTTGTGTACAACTCTTTGTGACCCCATGGACTGCAGTGAAGGAGGAAACAGAACAGGCTCCATCTTGAAAGCAGGACTTCATCTTGTGCTGGACTATGGACTTTGAGCTATATGCCCAGATCTATGGAAATGGCATACCAGCTGGAAAACCAGACCCCCACCCCCCACAGTCAATGGAACAGCCCCAGAGCTCGTACCTAGACTCTCCGTCACCTAAAAGAATACCCTAATTATCTGTGTAACCGAATAGAATCATAAATTCTATTATTCTTATTGGGGTATGACCACAGGCCTATTGATAATTGTCCATTGTTAACTACCTAGGCTTAAGGCATATGAATCACAGATTAACTTTGATTATATCTTTCTTTTCCTTTGTTCAGGCTAGTTTCAGGGAATGTGGGGAGGTGGGTTTGGGCACGCACACTTAGGGTATATAAGGTTTTCATAAAAACTGGTCGAGGTCCTTGGCTAAGAGGAGACTCTGCCTTGGGCCTGCAGGTGTAATAAACTGCACTCCACCATCCGCACTGTCCTTCTGAGTGAGTTTGTTTCCTGAAATGCGTGGCTACAACAGCAGCATGCCAGGCTCCCCTGTCATTCATTGTCTCCTGGAATTTGCTCATTCTCATGTCCATTGAGGTGGTGATGCCATCCAATCATTTCACTCTCTGTTGCCCACTTCTCCTCCTGCTTTCAGTCATTGCCAGCATCAGGGTCTTTTCCAAGCTGAGACTATTATCTAACCCATTTATGCCTTAGTTTCTTTATCTGTGAAGTAGGGACATATTGGTTCCTACCTCAGAGATGTGGATGAATTAAATATCAGAACTTGTAATAAAAGCACTGTAAAACAAAATGTTGCCCATCATCCAGCTATACAAGGATCACTGCAGTTGCTGACCTAAAAGGAATTGAGGATGAAGAACATGATGATCCACTTAGTGCTTTGAGGAAACAGGCAAAACAGGCCATTAGATAATTAGATATATTTCCAGGAGAAAACCTTTGACTGTGTGGATCACAATAAACTGTGGAAAATTCTGAAAGAGATGGGAATACCAGACCACTTGACCTGCCTCTTGAGAAACCTGTATGCGGGTCAGGAAGCAACAGTTAGAACTGGACATGGAACAACAGACTGGTTCCAAATAGGAAAAGGAGTACATCAAGGCTGTATATCGTCACCTGGCTTATTTAACTTACATGCAGAGTACATCATGAGAAACGCTGGGCTGGATAAAGTACAAGCTGGAATCAAGATTTCTTGGAGAAATATCAATAACTTCAGATATGCAGATGACACTACCCTTATGGCAGAAAGTGAAGAGGAACTAAAGAGCCTCTTGATGAAAATGAAAGAGGAGAGTGAAAAATTTGGCTTAAAGCTTAACATTCAGAAAACAAAGATCATGGCATCTGGTCCCATCACTTCATGGGAAATAGATGGGGAAACAGTGGCTGACCTTTTTTGGGGGGCTCCAAAATCACTGCAGATGTTGACTGCAGCCATGAAATTGAAACGCTTACCCCTTGGAAGGAAAGTTGTCACCAACCTAGAAAGCATATTAAAAAGCAGAGACATTACTTTGCCAACAAAGGTCAGTCTAGTCAAGGCTATGGTTTTTCCAGTAGTCATGTATGGATGTGAGAGTTGGACTGTGAAGAAGGCTGAGCACCGAAGAATTGATGCTTTTGAACTGTGGTGTTGGAGAAGACTCTTGAGCATCCCTTGGACTGCAAGGAGATCCAACCAGTCCATCCTAAAGGAGATCAGTCCTGGGAGTTCATTGGAAGGACTGATGCTGAGGCTGAAACTCCAGTACTTTGGCCACCTGATGCGAAGAGCTGACTCATTTGAAAAGACCCTAGATGTCCATCAGCAGATGAATGGATAAGAAAGCTGTGGTACATATACACAATGGAGTATTACTCAGCCATTAAAAAGAATACATTTGAATCAGTTCTAATGAGGTGGATGAAACTGGAGCCTATTATAGAGAGTGAAGTAAGCCAGAAAGAAAAACATCAATTCAGTATACTAACACATATATATGGAATTTAGAAAGATGGTAACGATAACCCTGTATGCGAGACAGCAAAAGAGACACAGATGTATAGAACAGTCTTTTGGACTCTGTGGGAGAGGGAGAGGGTGGGATGATTTGGGAGAATGGCTTTGAAACATGTATAATATCATATGTGAAACTAATCGCCAGTCCAGGTTTGATGCAGGATCCAGGATGCTTGGGACTGGTGCACTGGAATGACCCAGAGGGATGGTATGGGGAGGGAGGTGGGAGGGGCGTTCAGGATGGGGAACACGTGTACACCCATGGCGGATTCATGTTGATGTATGGCAAAACCCATACAATAGTGTAAAGTAAAAAAAAAAAAAATTCTGTTATAAAGAAAAGAAAAGACCCTGATGCTGGGAAAGATTGAAGGCAGGAGGAGAAGGGGATGACAGAGGATGAGATGGTTGGATGTCATCACCAACTTAATAGACATGGGTTTGGGTGGACTTCGGGAGCTGGTGATGGACAGGGAGGCCTGGAGGCCTGGCATGCTGCGGTTCATAGGGTTGCAAAGAGTTGGTCACAACAGCAACTGAACTGAATGGGAAAAAAAATTATGAATTTGAATTCTTGCATCTTCACATACTTAAAAAAACACTACAATCATTAACTGAGATATTTGTTCCTAAAAGTTATGACCAATCTAGATAATATATTCAAAAGCAGAGACATTACTTTGCCGACTAAGGTCCGTCTAGTCAAGGCTATGGTTTTTCCTTTGGTCATGTATGGATGTGAGAGTTGGACTGTGAAGAAAGGTGAGCACCGAAGAATTGATGCTTTTGAACTGTGGTGTTGGAGAAGACTCTTGAGAGTCCCTTGGACTGCAAAGAGATCCAACCAGTCCATTCTGAAGGAGATCAGCCCTGGGATTTCTTTGGAAGCAATGATGCTAAAGCTGAAGCTCCGGTACTTTGGCCACCTCATGCAAAGAGTTGACTCATTGGAAAAGACTCTGATGCTGGGAGGGATTGAGGGCAGGAGAAGGGGACGACAGAGGATGAGATGGCTGGATGGCATCACGGACTCGATGGATGTGAGTCTGAGTGAACTCCGGGAGATGGTGATGGACAGGGAGGCCTGGCGTGCTGCGATTCATGGGGTCACAAAGAGTTGGACATGACTGAGCGACTGAACTGAACTGAACTGAACTGAACTGTAACTATCAGTAACCTTCTACTGGGACGTATGCTTAATTGCATGTATTCTTTAGCTGAAATCATGTGTGCTGGCCTCTCCCCCAACCTCCTCAGAGCTATCTGAAAGGCTGTCTCTTTGTCTATAGTCCTCAGTAAAACACTAAATAAACTCAACTCATGGCTCTTACATTGTGCTTCTTTCAGTCAATAGCTCTCACAAAAGTGTCTGGCCCATAGTACTTTATGGGCTTCCCAAGTGGTGCAGTGGTAAAGAATTCACCTGCCAATGCAGGAGATGCAAGAGACGTGGGTCTGACCCCTGAGACCTGGACCCAGGATTCCCTGGAGCACGAAATGGCAAAACACTCCAGAATCCTTGCCTGAAAAATTCCAAGGACAGAGGAGCCTGGTGGGCTACAGTCCATGGGGTTGCAAAGAGTCAGATATGGCTGAGCAGACACATGCAGAGTGTTTTATGAGTTACTAATATTACTGACCCTTTGGCATGTGTGCCAGGCCCTTGTGCTAAGGGCTGGCTTCATCAGTGTGAAGTGACACATCAAACCAAGAAGTGTTCTGCTTAGACTCAGGAGAGAAAGATGGTTTCACCTGGGCTTTGAAAGCTTTTGTGGGGGCTTCCCTGGTGACTCAGTGGTAAAGAATCTGCCTGCCAATGCAGGCATTGTATTTTAAAGACAAGGAGTCCACTATTATCCACAGAATCAATCCTCACCAAGACGCCCCTATTTACATTAATAGTATCATCCTTCCTGCAGACACCCAGACTCTTCCACTTGGCTGCCTTCATATCTAGTCATCTGTCAAGAGTTGTGTTGATTTAGTAACATAATCCTTCTGGATTACACTGAAGCTGAGTCCTTCTAAAACCAAGTTTCTTTACTGAATTTATGATTTTTTTAATTTAAATGTTTATTGAAATATAGTTAATGTACAGTGTTGTATTAGTTTCAAGTGTACAGCAAAGTGATTCACATATATATCTACCTGAATATATATTATATATTTACATATATATTCTTTCTTAGATTCCTTTCCATTACAGGTTATTACAAGATACTGAATTTATGATTAATTTCTCTATCCAAAACTTCCCTTTCTTGTCTCTTCTGACCTCAGTGCTGAGGTAGTTGAACACTAACCAACCAGAGTCAGATGACTAAAATTGCTGTTGTAGATTTCACCATTAACATACAAACTCAAGTTTTTTCTTCAGGATAAGATGAGATAACAGACCCCAGAGTCATGGATCACTTGGCCAGAGAATCATAAGCCAGAGACATCCTGACTCCCAAAACTATGATTAAGAAATGTCACAGAACTATCAAAAAATGATGATTAATCCCACCGTCTTTGTTCTTCCATTTTAAAAATCCCTCACTCAAAGACCAATTGGAGTGGACCTGAGTCTTGTCCCCCATTCTGTTGCTTGACACCCTGCAATAAATCCTGACTTTGATGCAAACACCTGCTGCCAGAATTTGGCTTTCTATGCCACAGGCATATGAAGCCTTGCTAGTTACAAAACCATGGTTTTATTTTTACTGCTTCCCTGGGTCATCCCAAGTGAGGTATGTTCTACCACTTCAATGATCTCTTTCTCAAATTTGACCTATAAACGACAGAATAATCTTCCAGAAGTATAGTTCTAATCCTTTACCTTACCAAAACTTTTCAAGAATTCCCTGATTTTAAACTGTTGTTGTTGTTTTTCAGTACTTCTCTTCAGGTGTTAAATCTGCAGTGAGGAAGTTATCAGAAAAACAAGTCATGTTACAATAGATGTTATTGAAGAGGAAAATTGGCTTGGGTCAAAGGACTATTGGAAGCCAGGTTTCATATTTTCCACCATTTTTCTCTGAGCCCAGCAGGTTACTTAGCATTCCTGTGACTCTTATTGTGGAAGGTAAGAGTAGGACAGACAGGATCAAAGGGTCTTACCATTAACCCATTATGCACACATAAGGAATCCAGAAGAAACTACCAAGAAGATCTTTACTCACACATGAGTAGTTTATGTCAATCCATAAGAAACTAACAGTCAACTGAAGATGTCAACTGGAGATTCTCCTCTGTATAACTCACCCACTCCCCATGTGATAGGTTCGGTTCGGTTCGGTTCAGTCGCTCAGTCGTGTCCGACTCTGCGACCCCATGAATCGCAGCACTCCAGGCCTTCCTGTCCATCACCATCTCCCAGAGTTCGCTCAGACTCACGTCCATCGAGTGCGTGATGCCATCCAGCCATCTCATCCTCGGTTGTCCCCTTCTCCTCCTGCCCCCAATCCCTCCCAGCATCACTGTCTTTTCCAATGAGTCAACTCTTCTCATGAGGTGGCCAAAGTACTGGAGTTTCAGGTTTAGCATCATTCCTTCCAAAGAAATCCCAGGGCTGATCTCCTTCAGAATGGACTGGTTAGCTAATTTATCCTCCAGGTATCCTATATCATCATCCCCTCTGGGTTGACAGAGAAATCTCTCAACCCTTTACATTTTATCTTTTTCTCGCCCCTTTGGGTGGATTAATGACCTAAAGCTTGAAAACAGTAAAGAAAATGTGGGAGAAGAGTTTTACAATCTTAGAGAATGGGGAAAAGGACTTCCTAGTATTATATTAAAGTTACACGCAATAGAGAGATACAAAATTTAACTGCATATCAATTTAAAGTTTCATTCTTAAAAAAAAACAACTTTGTTCTTATGAAAGGCACAATAAATAAAGTTGAAAGACCTGGAAGAAGGAATTCTTCAATATGTATAATAGACAAATGAATAAAAGATAAGAAATGGAAATTCTTCAAAAGGAAACTTGAATGTCCAGGGAATATTAAAAGGTTGTCAATCTTAATGACAATTTGGGAGGTGCAAAGTAAACCAAAAATAAGATACTTCCTTCCATTCCCCCATTATATTGGCCTACTACTACTACTAGGTGTTACATGCTAGCAAAGTAATGCTCAAAATCCTTCAAGCTAGTCTTCAGCAGCATGTGAACCAAGAACTTCCAGATGTACAAGCTGGATTTAGAAAAGGCAGAGGAACCAGAGGTCAAATTGTCAACATCCTTTGGATCATAGAAAAAGCAAGGGAATTCCATAAAAACATCTGCTTCATTGACTATGCTAATACCAGACCACCTGACCTGCCTCTTGAGAAACCTATATGCAGGTCAGGAAGCAACAGTTAGAACTGGACATGAAACAACAGACTGGTTCCAAATAGGAAAAGGAGTACGTCAAGGCTGTATATTGTCACCCTGCTTATTAAACATCTATGCAGATTACATCATGAGAAACACTGGACTGGAAAAAACACAAGCTGGAATCAAGATTGCCGGGAGAAATATCAATCACCTCAGATATGCAGATGACACCACCCTTATGGCAGAAAGTGAGGAGGAACTAAAAAGCCTCTTGATGAAAGTGAAAGAGGAGAGTGAAAAAGTTGGCTTAAAGCTCAACATTCAGAAAATGAAGATCATGGCATCCAGTCCAATCACTTCGTGGGAAATAGATGGGGAAACAGTGGAAACAGTGTCAGACTTTATTTTTTTGGGCTCCAAAATCACTGCAGATGGTGACTGCAGCCATGAAATTAAAAGACGCTTACTCCTTGGAAGAAAAGTTATGACCAACCTAGATAATATATTCAAAAGCAGAGACATTACTTTGCCGACTAAGGTCCGTCTAGTCAAGGCTATGGTTTTTCCTGTGGTCATGTATGGATGTGAGAGTTGGACTGTGAAGAAGGCTGAGCGCCCAAGAATTGATGCTTTTGAACTGTGGTGTTGGAGAAGACTCTTGAGAGTCCCTTGGACTGCAAGGAGATCCAACCAGTCTATTCTGAAGGAGATCAGCCCTGGGATTTCTTTGGAAGGAATGATGCTAAAGCTGAAACTCCAGTACTTTGGCCACCTCATGCAAAGAGTTGACTCATTGGAAAAGACTCTGATGCTGGGAGGGATTGGAGGGAGGAGGAGAAGGGGATGACAGAGGATGAGATGGCTGGATGGCATCACTGACTCGATGGACGTGAGTCTGAGTGAACTCCGGGAGTTGGTGATGGACAGGAAGGCCTGACGTGCTTCGCTGCAGGGGGTCGGAAAGAGTCGGACACGACTGAGCGACTGAACTGAACTGAACTGAAAGAAACAAAGACCTATATATAGAAAACTATAAAACACTTGTGAAAGAAATCAAAGAGGACACTAATAGATGGAGAAATATACCATGTTCATGGATCGGAAGAATCAATATAGTGAAAATGAGTACACTACCCAAAGGAATCTATAGATTCAATGCAATCCCTATCAAGCTACCAACAATATTTTTCACAGAGCTAGAACAAATAATTTTACAATTTGTATGGAAATACAAAAAACCTTGAATAGCCAAGTCAATCTTGAGAAAGAAGAATGGAACTGGAGGAATCAACCTAGCTGACTTCAGGCTCCACTACAAAGCCGCAGTCATCAAGACAGTATGGTACTGGCACAAAGACAGAAATATAGATCAATGGAACAAAATAGAAAGCCCAGAGATAAATCCACACACCTAAGGACTTATCTTTGACAAAGGAGGCAAGAATATACAATGGAGAGAAGACAATCTCTTTATCAAGTGGTGCTGGGAAAACTGGCCAACCACTTGTAAAAGAATGAAACTAGAACACTTTCTAACACCATACACAAAAATAAACTCAAAATGGATTAAAGATCTAAATGTAAGACCAGAAACTATAACACTCCTAGAGGATAACATAGACAAAACACTCTCCAACATAAATCACAGCAGGATCCTCTATGACCCACCTCCCAGAATACTGGAAATAAAAGCAAAAAGAAACAAATGGGACCTAATTAAAATTAAAAGCTTCTGAACAGCAAAGGAAACTATAAGCAAGGTGAAAAGACAGCCTTCAGAATGAGAGAAAGTGAAAGTGAAATCACTCAGTCGTGTCTGACTTTTTTGCAACCCCAAGCTGTAGCCTACCAGGCTCCTCTGTCCATGTGATTTTCCAGGCAATAGTACTGGAGTGGATTGCCATTTCCTTCTCCAGGGTATCTTCCCAACCCAGGGATTGAATCCAGGTCTCCCACATTGTAGACAGCCTCTTTACTGTCTGAGCCACCAGGGAAGTTCAGAATGGGAGAAAATAATAGCAAATGAAGCAACTGACAAATAATTAATCTCAAAAATATACAAGCAACTCCTGCAGCTCAATTCCAGAAAAATAAACGACCCAATCAAAAAATGGGCCAAAAACTAAACAGACATTTCTCCAAGGAAGATATACAGATGGCTAACAAACACATGAAAAGATGCTCAACATCACTCATTATCAGAGAAATGCAAATCAAAACAATGAGGTACCATTTCATGCCAGTCAAAATGGCTGTGATCCAAAAGTATACAAGCAATAAATGCTGGAGAGGGTGTGGAGAAAAGGGAACCCTCTTACACTGTTGGTGGGAATGCAAACTAGTACAGCCACTATGGAGAACAGTGTGGAGATTCCTTAAAAAGCTGGAAATAGAACTGCCTTATGCCCCAGCAATCCCACTGCTGGGCATACACACCGAGGAAACCAGAATTGAGACACGTGTCCAATGTACATCACAGCACTGTTTACAATAGCCAGGACATGGAAGCAACCTAGATATCCATCAGCAGGTGAATGGATAAGAAAGCAGTGGTACATATACACAATGGAGTATTACTCAGCCATTAAAAAGAATACATTTGAATCCATTCTAATGAGGTGGATGAAACTGGAGCCTATATACAGAATGAAGTAAGCCAGAAAGAAAAACACCAATTCAGTATACTAATGCATATATATTGAATTTAGAAAGATGGTAACGATAACCCTGTATGCAAGACAGCAAAAGAGACACAGATGTATAGAACAGTCTTTTCAACTCTTCGGGAGAGGACAAGGGTGGGATGGTTTGGGAGAATAGCATTGAAAAGTATAATATCATATGTGAAACGAATCACCAGTCCAGATTCGATGCAGGATCCTTGGGGCTGGTGCACTGGGATGACCCAGAGGAATGGTATGGGGAGGGAGAGAGAGGGGTTCAGGATGGGGAACATATGTACACCCATGGCTGATCCATGTTGATGTATGGCAAAACCCATACAATATTGTAAAGTAATTAGCCTCCAATTAAAATATATATATATATACACACAAAGAAAGAAATGCCCTTATGACTTCAGATTAAATGGATGAAGGAGGCAGAAGTATCTAGTAGGGCATGGTGAGACTCTGGGGGAACCAGGATGTGTTTGTCCTCTCCTAAAAAAAAATCTTCAAATTCAACTAATGGTGAAGATTGATGATGGTGGGGATTTTGATGATTAGATTTTTGTGGGATTTGGGGCCTATAGGACACTGGTTTTTTATGTGCTTGGAAAGTGTTTAATTTAGAGTTGCGTACATGTTAAGTTGCTTTAGGTGTGTCCAACTCCTTGCCCCTGTGGACTGTAGCCTGCCAGGCTCCTCTGTCCTTGGGATTCTCCATGCAAGAGTACTGGAGTGGGTTGCCATGCCCTCCTCCAGGGGATCTTCCTGACCCACGGATCGAACACGTCACTTACACGTGCGTGCATTGGCCTGCAGGTTATTTGCCACTAGTGCCACCTGGGAAGCCCAGTTTAGAGGTAGCATAACACAGAAATTCAATAAATGTTAGCTACTGTTTTTCTTTTGTTCAGTGAACCAAGTGCTCCTATATGAGAGGAAGAAGGAAGAAAATGACTATAATTCAGTTTGAGAAAATACAGTTCATTCAATGGGCAGTTTACTTGAAATCATCTCAATAAAACCCAGCGTGCTCAAAGCCAACCTGCTGAATCATCAGTTTGCCAAATTCACCAAATGTATGATGCTTTAATGCTTCAATAGGGATATTAGATAGCTCTGTCAGAGTTTGTTTACTTTTGGTCAAAGAGTAACTTTTCTGTTTATACTATTTTGTGAGTCTTTTAATATGGCATTTCTTGTTTGTTGACTTTTAGATTTTTTAAGGATTTTAAAGCCAGTTTCTCAGATAGTACATCGTATCTGTTAGGATTAGATATGGTCCTCACAAATTCACATGTAGACTTCCAGGGCTGGTTTGGAGGCTCCCTTGGGGCCTTTAGCCTGTTCTCGGTTGACTCCAAAAGGCTTGTGACCTTGTGGTTAACCCTCCCAGGCAGCCTCATGTCTGTGTGAAAAATTTTACTCCTTTCTGTGGAATATTGCTGCACGTGGTATACAGTTTATTGATAGAGGTCAACTTTCATCATGAACAACCAATATTCAAATAGGATAAGGAATGAGAGAAATTGAAATTGCCTAAAAATTTCCCTTTGAATACATACACTGAGAAAGAGGAAAAAAAGTATCATCTAGAGGCAAATGCAACATCTCTGTAAAAATAAAAACAAAGAAAAAGAGAGACCCAAATTTGGATATAACAAACACAATAGTAGGATCTCAGTAGTATTTACTGAATAAAATAATGAATGCAGTGTTCTGTTTCAAAACTCCATGTAGAAGGAAAAATGTTAAGTTTTTGAAGTAGGCAAACCAGGGACTAACCATATTTGGGGCATTTAATTTTAACCTTTCACATCTAAAAAGCAATGGTGAAAATGAGTAAAACAATTCTTTAGCTCCCCAAAGTAGAGGAAATCCCCAAATTTGAAGTGTAGTTGTGGGGAGGGTGAGGTGTGAACCCCGGAGAAAAGCACTTGAGGGAAACAAAACTGCAGAGCAGCACATTCGTAAACTCACCTGTTGTTAATGCTGCCTTTCTCCTTTTCTTCTTCACGAGATGATCATTTTAGTCAAATTGGCAAGTTGATCAATTTGCCTTTGGTGATTTTCTTCTGAAGTCACCTGGAACTCTTCTTCATAGCACCTGAGGCACATGTATAGGCAAGGAGGGCAGTGGGTATTTCAGTGCCTGGAAATGGCTCAGCCTGGTTGGAGCTGAGAGTTTGCAGGACACCAGGGAGTCATGGCCAAGTCATGAAACCTTCTGTTAGACATTCTAGAAAGTTCTGACTTTTCCTTGAACGTGATCATTTTGTGAGGTAAGGACTCTTAAAAGTTCAATCTAAATGTTGGTTTTCTGAGAGCAGAGACTATTCGTGCTGGGCTCAGCTTTTACACACAACCTGCTATGTGTTGAGTTCTTACTGTTATGAGGTGTTGTTTTAAAAATATAAAAGTCTCAGTACATATCCCTTGAAGCCAAAGTTAAACGAGAGAATTTGAAGTAAGAGAGTTTAAGAATAATGAAAAAAAATTGGCCAACAGTGTTTGATGACTTAGATGGTGGTGGTGGCTCAGTCTCAGTCGTGAACAACTCTTGGGACCCCATGGACTGTAGCCTTCCAGAATCCTCTCTCCACTTAGGCGGGGAGATTAACCATCAGCTTGGGTGTTCAAGGGGCTAATGTGTTGGTTTTTGCTGGCAACTTCTGAAAAATGGAGTGAGAAGAGAGGCAGGACTGACTGGAGTTGAGGGGGGAAAAATGTAAAGCAAGGAAATGAAGCAACTGGACATGGAACAACAGACTGGTTCCAAATAGGAAAAGGAGTACATCAAGGCTGTATATTGTCACCCTGCTTATTTATCTTCTATGCAGAGTACATCATGAGAAACGCTGGACTGGAAGAAACACAAGCTGGAATCAAGATTGCCGGGAGAAATATCAAGAACCTCAGATATGCAGATGATACCACCCATATGGCAGAAAGTGAAGAGGAACTAAAAAGCCTCTTGATGAAAGTGAAAGAGGAGAGTGAAAAAGTTGGCTTAAAGCTCAACATTCAGAAAACGAAGATCATGGCATCCAGTCCCATCACTTCATGGGAAATAGATGGGGAAACAGTGGAAACAGTGTCAGACTTTATTTTTTTGGGCTCCAAAATCACTGCAGATGGTGACTGCAGCCATGAAATTAAAAGATGCTTACTCCTTGGAAGAAAAGTTATGACCAACATAGATAGCATATTCAAAAGCAGAGACATTACTTTGCCAACTAAGGTCCATCTAGTCAAGGCTATGGTTTTTCCAGTAGTCATGTATGGATGTGAGAGTTGGACTGTGAAGAAGGCTGAGCGCCGAAGAATTGCTGCTTTTGAACTGTGGTGTTGGAGAAGACTCTTGAGAGTCCCTTGGACTGCAAGGAGATCCAACCAGTCCATTCTGAAGGAGATCAGCCCTGGGATTTCTTTGGAAGGAATGATGCTAAAGCTGAAACTCCAGTACTTTGGCCACCTCATGAGAAGAGTTGACTCATTGGAAAAGACAGTGATGCTGGGAGGGATTGGGGGCAGGAGGAGAAGGGGATGACCGAGGATGAGATGGCTGGATGGCATCACTGACTCGATGGACGTGAATCTGAGTGAACTCCGGGAGTTGGTGATGGACAGGGAGGCCTGGCAGTGCTACAATTCATGAGGTCACAAAGAGTCGGACACAACTGAGTGACTGAACTGAACTGAAGGAAGTGAAAGTGAAAGTGAAGTCGCTCAGTCGTGTCTGACTCTTTGCAACCCCGTGGACTGTAGCTCACCAGGCTCCTCCATCCATGGGATTCTCCAGAATACTGGAATGCATTGCCATTTCCTTCTCCAGGGGATCTTCCCAACCCAGGGATCAAACCCAGGTCTCCCACATTGCAGGCAGACGCTTTAACCTCTGAACCACCAGGGAAGCCCCTAAGGGAGTGAAGGTTTCTGGTAAAACTAGTTCTTGGAAGCAGTTTTATGGAGGAGGCACAGGAAATGTCGCCACTCAGTGTGAATTCCAGGTACTGAGAGAAAAATAAACAAAAAAATTTGATCTGAACTTTAAATTATTAGGGGGTGAAAAGCCAAAGAAATCAGGTTAGGTCCAACCTTATTTTGGTTTGCTCTGCTCTTCGGGTCTCCAAACTTCTCCAGTACTTTAAGTTCCCCAAATTTTCTCGTCAACTACCTCAAAGCCCCTGGTACCACCGACAGACTGGTTGGGTGGGCTATCAATGCCTCTGACCCCAAGCAAACAGCATCAGTTCAGTTCAGTTCAGTTCAGACGCTCAGTCATGTCTGACTCTGTGACCCCATGAAATGCAGCACGCCAGGCCTCCCTGTCCATCACCAACTCCCGGAGTTCACTCAAACTCACGTCCATCGAGTCAGTGATGCCATCCAGCCATCTCATCCTCTGTCGTCCCCTTCTCCTCCTACCCCCAATCCCTCCCAGCATCAGAGTCTTTTCCAATGAGTCAACTCTTCGCATGAGGTGGCCCAAGTACTGGAATTTCAGCTTTAGCATCATTCCTTCCAAAGAAATCCCAGGGCTGATCTCCTTCAGAATAGACTGGTTGGATTTCCTTGCAGTCCAAGGGACTCTCAAGAGTCTTCTCCAACACCACAGATCAAAAGCATCAATTCTTGGGCGCTCAGCCTTCTTCACAGTCCAACTCTCACATCCATACATGACCACAGGAAAAACCATAGCCCTGACTAGACGGACCTTGGCAAAGTAATGTCTCTGCTTTTGAATATGCTATCTAGGTTGGTCATAACTTTTCTTCCAAGGAGTAAGTGTCTTTTAATTTCATGGCTGCAGTCACCATCTGCAGTGATTTTGGAGCCCCCAAAAATAAAGTCTGACACTGTTTCCACTGTTTCCCCATCTATTTCCCATGAAGTGATGGGACCGGATGCCATGATCTTCGTTTTCTGAATGTTGAGCTTTAAGCCAACTTTTTCACTCTCCTCTTTCACTTTCATCAAGAGGCTTTTTAGTTCCTCTTCACTTTCTGCCATAAGGGTGGTATCATCTGCATATCTGAGGTTCTTGATATTTCTCCCGGCAATCTTGATTCCAGCTTGTGTTTCTTCCTGTCCAACGTTTCTCATGATGTACTCTGCATAGAAGATAAATAAGCAGGGTGACAATATACAGCCTTGATGTACTCCTTTTCCTATTTGGAACCAGTCTGTTGTTTCATGTCCAGTTCTAACTGTTGCTTCCTGACCTGCATACAGATTTCTCAAGAGGCAGGTCAGGTGGTCTCGTATTCCCGTCTCTCTCAGAATTTTCCACAGTTTATTGTGATCCACACAGTCAAAGGCTTTGGCATAGTCAATAAAGCAGAAATAGATGTTTTTCTGGAACTCTCTTGCTTTTTCCATGATCCAGTGGATGTTGGCAATTTGATCTCTGGTTCCTCTGCCTTTTCTAAAACCAGCTTGAACATCAGGAAGTTCATGGTTCACATATTGTTGAAGCCTGGCTTGGAGAATTTTGAGCATTACCTTACTAGCATGTGAGATGAGTGCAACTGTGTGGTAGTTTGAGCATTCTTTGGCATTGCCTTTCTTTGGGATTGGAATGAAAACTGACCTTTTCCAGTCCTGCGGCCACTGCTGAGTTTTCCAAATTTGCTGGCATATTGAATGCAGCACTTTCACAGCATCATCTTTCTGGATTTGACATAGCTCCACTGGAATTCCATCACCTCCACTAGCTTTGTTCATAGTGATGCTTCCTAAGGCCCACTTGACTTCACATTCCAGGATGTCTGGCTCTTGATGAGTGATCACACCATCATGATTATCCAGGTTGTGAAGATCTTTTTTGTACATTTCTTCTGTGTATTCTTGCCACCTCTTCTTAATATCTTTTGCTTCTGTTAGGTCCATACCATTTCTGTCCTTTCTCGAGCCCATCTTTGCATGAAATGTTCCCTTGGTATCTCTAATTTTCTTGAAGAGATCTCTAGTGTTTCCCATTCTGTTGTTTTCCTCTATTTCTTTGCATTGATCGCTAAAGCAAACAGCATAGGACCCCACTATAGTCATTAGTCACTAATCTGACCTCCCAGGAGTTCATCTGCCCATCAAGTCTGTTCCTTGTGCTTCTTCTTCATTTTGGTTGGTGAGACATGAATTATTTTGGAATCAAATCAGAAACATAGGCTCTCCCTCCACCTACATCTTAGGCATTAACTTGCTTAATTAAAAACAAAACCAAACCTTACTTTTATCAACCTTGCATTCCTCTAGGAATTTTCCTCTTCTCAGAGTTGATGGGTAGAATGCTATATATCTGCATAGGACCACTACAAGATTTAAGTAAGGTAATGTGTAAGATCTATTCTTTGGGTTTGCCACATAAATTTGTAGCCATTTATTTAAATAGAAAGGGTGACATGTGAATCCTTCTGAATTCAGATGAGTTACTCTGAAATAGCTATGAGCATGTTTGTTTTACATGCCTAGGGTATAAAATAACCTTCTCCCACACATTTGGAAAGAAAACCCCAAAACTCTGCAGTTTCCTCATCTGTAAAATGGAGGGTTTGGTTATCTCAAAGCATTGTTTTAAGAATAAGATGAATTAGTAAATAACGTAGTGTCTATAGTGAAATGAAAGTGAAGGTCGCTCAGTGGTGTCTGATTCTTTGTGACCCCATGGACTATATGGAATTCTCCAGGCCAGAATACTGGAATGGGTAGCCTTTCCCTTCTCCAGGGGCTCTTCCCGACCCAGGGATCGAACCCAGGTCTCCCACATTGCAGGCAGATTCTTTACCAGCTGAGCCACAAGGGAAGTGTCTATAAACCTTATTCAATATTGGTTTCTGGCCTTTTGGGCTTCCAATCTGAGTATTGCTTAGTCAGTGATATATCAAGCAATATGGATCATCTGTGAGCCTGACAAAACTTCTGTTCTCACATGGCCTGTAGTCTATAACGTAATAGAGTGCTAGAGACAAGTGTGAGGTCAGAGGTCACACTAACTTGGTCAGAGGCTCACTTTGCTTAAACGTCTCTGCCTCCAGTGTTCTCAAATCTAAATGAGGATAAAATAGTGCATACTTTTAAAAGGTATTATGGGGATTAAGTAAGAAAAATAGATTCAGTTGGTTCTTAATGAATAGAAATGGAGTTTTCCCTAAAGAGATTGAGGAGCGTATCTGGGGGTGGAGCCACGTCTGCGGCTGCATCTCAGGTTCACCAATGTCGCGCATCTCAGGAGTCCGTTGGTGCTGCTCACACTTTTTCACCCCCAAAGACCCTGGATTGAAAATTCATTATGAGTTCCAGTGGTGAGTTTCTTTGATGGGAGGCAGCCTGCCTCGTGTGCTAGTGTTTTGCAGCAGTCTGAGCTTCCATCTTTTAAACATGTAGATTTTTTAAAAGATGGAGACAGCTCATGTCGTTGGTGTAACTGTGGCTTTGTTCAGTGGAGTCTGGCACGTGGAGTTTCTGCGAGGCTGGGGGATTTAACGATGAACTTTTGGTTAGAGTTGAGAGGGGTCCCTTGTCAACTATAGCTCAGTAAAACTGGAAAAAAGAGAAAGTAGAATAAACATAAATATTTAACAATATGGAACTGGTTAAAAAATATTTCTATATTTTAGAGATGTATGGAAGTACTTTTGAGTGAAATATGTCTGAGATTCACTTCAGAATAATGGGTGGGGCAGTTGTTGAGATGAATGGAATGGAATGGGTGGATGATGAGAAATTGCCAAGTGTTGCTGTATATCAGGTTTGAGTGCTAGGGTCATCAGGCTAATTATTTTCATCTTGTCTCTTTCATGTAGTTTAAAAATTAACAGAATTAAAAGGTGGCTTTTTTGTTGTTGTTGTTTGTTTGTTTCAAACTTCCCAGAACCGAAAGAGCTATCACGGAAGATTGAAGTGACTTTGGGATTTTTTTTTTTCTCAGTTCACAAATGATTTTATATTTTGTGAAGTTTAGAAATACTTTGGAGCTTTTTAAACCTGGGAGATGGCAGAGACTTGATCCTGATGGATCTCTCCATTATCAACTTAGTAAAGCAGAAAAAGACCCAGGCCTCTCTGACTTGCTCTGAATCAATCCTGGAGTAATTGACAAAGACTAAAGATTGCTTAATGGGAAAAATCAGCCTGGAATTCCCAAATTCAGACTTCCTCATGAAGAGTAAACAGAGATTTGGAGTCTCTGTCTTTCAGATTTGGAATCTGTCAGTATGCAGTAAGGGGATTGCCCAGTGAGAAAAGCTTCAGTACAGTTGCTCATTCATGGCCAATTTTGCGACCCCATGGACTGTATCACGCCAGGCTTCCTTGTCCATCACCAACTCCTGGAGCTTGCTCAAACTCACGTCCATCAAGTTGGTGATGCCATCCAACCAGCTCATCCTCTGTCGACCTCTTCTCCTCCTGCCTTCAATCTTTTGATCCCTTCAATCAGGGTTTTTTCCAGTGAGTCAGTTCTTCCCATCAGGTAGCCAAAGTATTGGAGTTTTAGCATCAGTCCTTCCAATGAATGTTCAGGACTGAGAATAGCTTATAGCCTCTAATTATACTCAGACACTTCAACTTGCTGCAGGATGAAGATTAGTTACTATATGAAAAAAAAAAAAAATCCAGACCGTGGTCAAAAAATCTCTTGAACACAAATAATGGTAATTTCCTTCCCATTCCCCATAAATGTTTCCTCAATGAAGACTTAGGAAATGAGGATAGTGTGGAGTGATGTCTGCACAAACCCGAGTTTACTTAACCCTTGGGTTTGTGCAGAGATGTTGCAGGAAATATTTTAAATCTCATCTGGGTTGAGCCCAATCCCACAATCAACAGAAAGGGTGAGAAGATAATTATGGAAAGAAGCCCCAGTTTTCTAAAATCTGTCTCCCTGGGACAAAACTTTTCTGTCTTCTTGTGACCATGAGCATGTCCTTTCAGCCCTGGGAGACAGAGTGCCATAAATTATTTGCTCCGAATGTCATAAGTCCTATGTAGGGTGGTAGTTATAATTTACCTCTTTAGTCCAGGGACGTGTAACAGAAGTTAGAAGACAGTAACTGCCCTGCCCAAGGACATGAGCAGAAAGAGACAGAGCCTGGAGTTCAAACCTAAGCTTCAGGCTAGATGGGCGGTGCTCTGCGCTGTACCTCCCAGAGCCTGAGCTGAGGAAGGAGGCCAGTTCCCCCTTACTTCAATATAATATCTTTAGTTCATATATTCTTAAGTTGCTTGAGAATCCTGCACTAACATTGTCTTCATTTGTATGTTTTTGACAAATCCAATATTCTATATAATTCCTTTGTTCTTATAAATTATTTCTTTTTTCCTGGAGGTACTGAGGAATTTTTATCTTTACAGTCTAATAGTTTTAGTAGTATATGTCTTGGTGTTAATCATCCTGAGTTAATTTTTTCCAGTACCCTGAATTCATTCAGTGTCTTGATTCAGGCCTTCTATTTCTGGAATGTTTTCTTGGATTCCTTTTTCGTGGTAAAATACATAACAGAATTTACCATCATAACCATTAAATGTGCAGTTCAGTGGCATTAAGTATGTTCACATTGATGTGTTACCATCATCACCATCCACCTATAGAACTCTTCTCTTGAAAAACTGAACTTTATATTACTCAGTAAACAGTAATTCTGCATTCTCCTCTCCTCTCAGTTCCTGGCAGTCGGCATTCTACTTTGTCTCTAAAAATCTGATCACTACCCCGTTTAAGTTGAATCAAAACATATTTTCTTTTTGTGACTGGCTTATTTCACTTAGCATAATGTCCTCAAGGTTCGTCCATGTTGTAGCATATGTTAGAATATTTTCTTTTTAAGGCTGGATAATACTTCATTTTATGTGTATACCACATTGTTTGTCCATTCATCTGTTAATGGATCTTTGGTTTGCTTCCATCTGTCGGCTGTTGTGAATAATGCAGCTATGCACATAGGTGTACAAATTTCTGTTCATATGCCCAAAGTGGGATTGCATGGTAATTCTGTTTTTAATTTTTCAGAAATTGCCGTATTGTTTTTCATAGTGGCTGCAACTTTTTTAGAGTTCCAATGATAGTTCACACAACTTCTGGTTTATCCATCTCCTTGCCGACACTACCGTTATTTTCTTTTTCTTTTTTTTATAGTAGCCATCCTAAAAGTGCAAGGTGATATCTCAAGATGATTTTGATTTGCATTTCCCTAATGCTTAGTAATGTTAAACATTGTTTCCTGTGCTTAATAAACATTTGTCTGTCTTCTCTGGAGAAATATTTAAGTCCTTTGCCCATTTAAAAAATCAGTTTGTTTTAATATTGAGCTGTAGGAGTTTTATATATTCTGAATATTAATTGCTTATCAGATATGCAGATATTTTCTCCCATTCCTTAGATTATCTTTTCAATCTGATTGTTTTTTGATGCACAGTTATTTTGCTGTAGTCCAACTTATTTTTTCTCTTGTTGCCGGTGCTTTTGGTGTCATGTCTAAGAAATCATTGCTAAATCTGATGTCATGAGGATTTTGTCATTTTTCTCCTAGAAATTTTATAGTTCTTACATTTACTTCTTGGATTTGTTTTCTGAGTTGGTTTTTGTATATGACGTAAGTGTCTAACTTCTGTCATTTGTATGGGGATATCCAGCTTTCCCAGCCCAATTTACTGAGAAGACTAATCTTTTCCCATTGAATGGTCTTGGTTCCCTTGCCAAAAATCATGTGAACATATATGGGACCAGGGTCTATCTGTGTTTATGCCAATACAATAATGTTCGATACTGTAGCTTTGTAATTTTGAAATCAGAAAGTGTAAGATACATCCAAGTTCTTCTTTTTCAAGACTGTTTTGGCTACTTAGGGTTCCTTGAAATTCCAAGTGAATTTTTCTTTATCTGTAAAAAAAATGCCATTGGGATTTTAGTAGGGATTGTATTAACTGTAGATCACTTTGGGTAGTATGGACATCCTACCAGTATTTAGTCTTCCAACCCCAAAACACATGTATATTTCTATTTGTGCCTTCTTTGATTTCCCTCAGCAAAATTTTGTAATTTTCAATGTATACCTCCTTAGTTAGGTCTATTCATCAGTTATTCTTTTGATGCTATTGGAAATGAGATTTTAAAAGATTTCCTTTTTGGGTTGTTCATTGTTAGTGTATAAAAATACAACTGATTTTTGTGCATTGATGTTTTGTGTGTGTTCATTTTTATAAATTTGAATTAGTTAATTAGTTCTAACACTGTGTGTGGGTATATATTTGTATGTTGAGGACTTAATGTTTTCTACGTGAAAGATCATGCCATCTGTAAACAGAGATAATTTTACTTCTTCCTTTCTGATGTGGATGCCTTTAAAATATATTTTTCTAACTTAATTGCTCTGGCAGGAAGTATGCTGAATAGAAATGGTGAAAGCAGTCAGTCATCCTTGCTTTGTTCCTAATCTTAGAGGAAAAGCTTTCAGTCTTTGTTGAGTATTATGTTTGTTGTGGGTTTTTCATATATTGCTTTGATTATGTGGAGGTAGTTTCCTTCTATTCATAGTTTGAATGGTTTTATGATGAATGGATGTTGAAATTTGTCAAATGCTTTTTCTTAATCAGTTTAGATGATAGTATGGTTTTTGTTCTTTCTATTAATGTGATTACATTGATGGGGGGTGGTGGTGTATACAACTGTCTTTTCTTCCAACTATAAATCCCACTTGATCATGATGTAAAACTGTTTAATATACCATTGAATTTGGTTTGCTAGTATTTTGTTAAGGATGTTACATCAATATTCATAAGGGATGTTCTGTAGTTTTCTTAATGGTATTTTTTAGGGTGGGGGCTGGGTCTGGTTTTGGTTTCAGGATAATGCTAGCCTAGAGACTGGATTCAAATAGGAAAAGGAGTACGTCAAGGATGTATATTGTCACCCTGCTTATTAAACTTCTATGCAGAGTACATCATGAGAAACACTGGACTGGAAGAAACACAAGCTGGAATCAAGATTGCCGGGAGAAATATCAAGAACCTCAGATATGCAGATGATACCACCCTTATGGCAGAAAGTGAAGAGGAACTAAAAAGCCTCTTGATGAAAGTGAAAGAGGAGAGTGAAAAAGTTGGCTTAAAGCTCAACATTCAGAAAACGAAGATCATGGCATCCGGTCCCATCACTTCATGGGAAATAGATGGGGAAACAGTGGAAAAGTGTCACAGTTTCTTTTTTGGGCTCCAAAATCACTGCAGATGGTGACTGCAGCCATGAAATTAAAAGACGCTTACTCCTTGGAAGAAAAGTTATGACCAACCTAGATAGCATATTCAAAAGCAGAGACATTACTTTGCCAAGGTCCGTCTAGTCAAGGCTGTGGTTTTTCCTGTGGTCATGTATGGATGTGAGAGTTGGACTGTGAAGAAGGCTGAGCACTGAAGAATTGATGCTTTTGATCTGTGGTGTTGGAGAAGACTCTTGAGAGTCCCTTGGACTGCAAGGAAATCCAGCCAGTCCATTCTGAAGGAGATCAGCCCTGGGATTTTTTGGAAGGAATGATGCTAAAGCTGAAACTCCAGTACTTTGGCCATTTCATGTGAAGAGTTGACTCATTGAAAAAGACTCTGATGCTGGGAGGGATTGGGGGTAGGAGGAGAAGGGGACGACAGAGGATGAGATGGCTGGATGGCATCACTGACTCGATGGATGTGAATCTGAGTGAACTCCGGGAGTTGGTGATGGACAGGGAGGCCTGGTGTGCTGCGATTCTTGGGGTTGCAAAGAGACTGACACGACTGAGTGACTGAACTGAACTGAAATACATATTGGGATGAGCAGTGATCAACCACAGAGCACCTTCAATGACCTCCCATGCATCCCATGGCCATGTTGGACTCTGTTGTTCCAGAGTGAGTTGACTGGATGAGAGGTGGGCATCTGAGATAGGTAGATGCATTTCCAATAGTTAAGGGATTGATGTCAGCAAGAGAGCAAGAGTTTCTGATCTCTCTGATCTTCAGACCTAGACACAGAGGAAGTTGGTGTGTAAGGAAGGGAAAGAGGTGAGGATGGGCAGAGAGAGGCAGAAGCTGGAGAGGTAGCACAGGGTTGCCTGTGCCCACCAGTCCTTCTAAAGGCAATTCAGAATTCTCTGTTCTCATTAAAAAAATACCTCCCTTGGGCTCAACTGGATCCAGTTGTTTGTCTTCAGTTCAGTTCAGTTGCTCAGTCATGTCCGACTCTTAATGGCCCCATGAACCGCAGCATGCCAGGCCTCCCTGTCCATCAGCAACTCCTGGAGTTCACCCAACCCATGTCCATTGAATCGGTGATGCCATCCAACCATCTTATCCTCTGTCGTCCCCTTATCCTCCTACCCTCATTCTTTCCCAGCATCAGGGTCTTTTCAAATGAGTCAACTCTTCACATCAGGTGGCCAAAGTATTGGAGTTTTGGCTTCAGCATCAGTCCTTCCAATGAACACTCAGGACTGATCTCCTTCAGAATGGACTGGTTGGATCTCCTTGCAGTCCAAGGGACTCTCAAGAGTCTTCTCCAACACCACAGTTCAAAAGCATCAATTCTTTAGCACTCAGCTTTCTTTATAGTCCAACTCTCACATCCATACATAACCACTGGGAAAACCATAGCCTTGACTAGATGGGCCTTTGTTGGCAAAGTAATGTCTCTGCCTTTTAATATGCTATCTAGGTTGGTCATAACTTTCCTTCCAAGGAGTAAGCGTCTTTTAATTTCATGGCTGCAATCACCCTCTTCAGTGATTTTGGAGCCTAAAAAATGAAATCTGACACTGTTTCCACTGTTTCTCCATCTAATTGCCATGAAGTGATGGGACAGGATGCCATGATCTTCGTTTTCTGAATGTTGAACTTTAAGTCAACTTTTCCACTCTCCTCTTTCACTTTCATCAAGAGGCTCTTCAGTTCTTCTTCGCTTTCTGCTATAAGGGTGGTGCCATCTGCATATCTGAGGTTATTGATATTTCTCCCGGCAATCTTGATTCCAGCTTGTGCTTCCTCCAGCCCAGCGTTTCTCATGATGTACTCTGCATATAAGTTAATATGCGATAAAAACAGGCTGCTCTACACTCCCTTAATGAGAATAACCAGGCATGGCCTTGGTCTGAAGAGCTGTGTACTGAAGAGCTGCGTGCTCATTACTATTCGTATTTCAAATACCATCAGGAATTCAGGATGTTTTCAGCAACAGGAGAAAGATCTTAGCAGAAGACTGAGCTGCATGCATGCTGTTGAGAGCTGTGTCTTTGTTTTCAGACGTGCTGTCCCATATACATAGTGTGGCTGCAAGCGTGTTGGAAAGATGGGTGGGGCTTGGGGGTCCTATTCTGAAAGGACCAGAGAGGTCAGTCCTCCTGTCCCTGGGAACAAAGGAAAGAGTGGCTGGTTTCCTGTCTGGAGGAGGGGTATTCATCACCCCTTTCCATGAACCTCTGGTTCCTTCAGGCCTCATTCCAATTTCTGAAGTACAGATGTCATTTAAATTTTTCTTTGCAGTGTGTTCAGTCACCCCCTTGGGTCTGACTCTGCAACCCCATGACCTGCAGCACACCAGGCCTCCCTGTCCCTCACTATCTCCCGAAATTTGTCCAAGTTCAAGTCCATTGCATCGGTGATGCCATCTCATCCTCTGAAGCCCTCGTCTCCTTCTGCCCTCAATCTTTGCCAGCATCAGGGGCTTTTCCATAGAGTTGGCCATTTGCATCAGATGACCAAAGTACTGCAGCTTCATCATCAGTCCCTCCAATGAGTATTTAGAGTTGATTTCCCTTAAGATTGACTGGTTTGATTTCCTTGCTGTCCAAGGGACTTTCAGGAATCATCTCTAGCACCACAGTTTGAAGACATCAATTCTTTGGCATTGTGCTTCTTTCTGGTCCAGCTTTCACAACTGTTGATGACCACTGGGACAACCATAGCCTTGACTATATGGACCTTGTTGGCAGAGTAATGTCTCTGCTTTTCAGCACAATGTCTAGATTTGCCATAGCTTTCCTGCTAAGAAGAAATCGTCTTCTGATTTCATGGTTGCAGTCATCATCTGCAGTGAGCTTAGAGCCCCAGAAGAGGAAATCTGTCACTACTTCCACCTTTTCCCCTTTTTTACCATGAAGTAATGGGGTTGGATGCCATGATTTTAGTTTTTGGGTATTTTTTAATATTTAGTTTTAAGCTGGCTCTTTAACTCTCTTCCTTCACTCTCATCAAGAAGCTCTTTAGTTTCTCTTTGCTTTCTGCCAATAGAGTGGTATCATCCGCATATCTGAAGTAGTGATGATTCTCCCACCTATCTTGAATCCAGCTAGTAACCCTTCCAGCCTGGTATTTCTCATGGTGTGGTCAGTGTGTAGGTTAAACAAACAAGGGAACAGCAGTTTGCCCTGTTGTACGCCTTTCTCAATCTTGAACCAATCAGTTGTTCCACACAGGGTTCTGACTGTTGCTTCTTGACCAACGACAGGTTTCTCAGAAGACAGGTAAGATGCTCTGGTATGCTCATCTCTCTAAGAGCTTTGCACAGTTTGTTATGATGCACATAGTCAAAGGCTTCAGTGTAATCAATGAAATAGAGGTAGATGTCTTTCTGGAATTCCCATGCTTTCTCTATGATCCAGCGAAAGTTGGCAATATGATCTCTGGTTCCTTTTCCTTTTCTAAACCCTACTTGGGCATCTGGAAGTTCTTGGTTAACACAATGCTAAAGACTGGCATGCAGAATTTTAACCATCATCTCACTAGCATGGGAGATAAGTGCAATTGTCCAACAGTTAGTACATTCTTTACTACTAGTCTTCTTGGGAATTGGGCTGAGGATTGACTTTTCCAGTTCTGTGGCTACTGCTGGGTCTTCTGGATTTGCTAACATGTTGAATGCAGCACCTTGAAGGCATGATCCTTAAGGGTTTTGAATAGCTCTACTGGAATTCTTTGCAGTAATATGTCAATAAAATCAAGTAAATATACAGAGGCCTATGGTCAAAAACTTACAAGCCGAAAGTGTAAGTTCTGGATCTGATGGCCTTTTTACATGATGGAGTTGTAGCAACAGTGCTCCTGATCTCAGAGGGAGAGCAGTGAGTGCTCCTGAAGAGATATCTTAGTTCTCTGCCCAAGGATGGAACCTGGGTAGACTGGATGAAACCCCAGGAATCCTAGTCAACACACCACCAGGAACTAGAGGCTAGAAGCAAAGTGACTCTGGCTCTATCCCCCATTTGAAAGCTAAAATGTTTCAAGGAGGCAAAGACTATAATTAGGTAAAGTTTATTATTAGAGACACAGCACAATGCATGGCAGAGCACACAGAGAAGCAGGTTGTTTATTTAAGACAGAAGCAAGGCAGAAATGCGCCCCCAGAGAGAAAGGGTATGGGTATCCTCTCTAACGAGGAGGAGGAGTGCAGTAAGGCAGAGCTAAGCAGAGACACACACCCGTGGTGGAGTGCGGGAGTCCCGGATGAGAGGGAGAGCAGTAAAGATGTGACATAAATTAACTTATATTGGACAGTCCTTCCAGATCGTTGTTTACCTTTGGCCAATTACCTTGTTAATTTCTTCACACCTGACTGGCCCATAGACCCTCAAAACGTGCATGTGAAACTGTTTTCTAAGATAGATGCCACCACAGAGACCTATGGGTGTGTGTCCACTTATTATGGGGTGGGGCCTCTCCCTTTTCGACCCCCAAGAACACTTCCTGCGCACATGTAGACAGGGAAGTCTTTGTTGAACTCAGCAGTGGGCTCCTTATCTCTTTGCTTGTGCAGCTTTTGCCACTAGCTTTGTCCTTGGAGTGTCTGGGTGTGAACAAAGCTTGATTTTACTCAACTTGACAAACACCAGGGGTCCAACCAGGGGCACCCTGTCTCCTACCTTACTACCCATGCAAGTTCCCTTCCTCTCGGTGTCTTGGATTGCATGTCTGTAAAATGAGAAGGGGTTGCCTAGACTATCTCTGAGGCAGAGAGGAGACAAACATCCCTTGAACTTCAAGGCAGGAAGAGGTTGAGGGATGAATCTGAACATGGCTGGACACCCTCTCAGCCTGAAACTTTAGACGGGATTAGGACTGTGCAGATGGTACATTCTCTGATGAGGCATCTATAGTCACACTGTCATGGGGAGAAAGAAATCCTGGATGGTCAAGGGTGAGGAGAGTCTCTGGGTATAAGCCCACTCAACCTGGCCCAGAGAAATTGGTGCTTCACAGTCAGCGAGAGGCAGCCACGATGACCTCCAAGCCTCAGGGCTACAGCTTGGCTTGATGAGAGGAGTCTGGGGTTTGGGGAGAGGTCTGAACAGGGCTCTACCTGAGGGAGGCATCAGTAGAAAGAATTTGAAACCATGGGAGAGAATGAGGCCAAGCCTAGAGTAAATGCAAGCAGAGAAGGGAGCCAGAGCTGAGGCGCCTGCTCCTCTCTGTGGATGTCCAGGAGAGGAGGAGAGACGAGTGAAAGAGGCTGAAGGATAAAAAGACTGAAGGCAGGAGAGCAAAGGGAAGGGGGTAGCAGTACCAGTGGGGTCAAATGCAGCCCATGTTTGGCATAGGTGGAGGGCTAGACACCTGTCTTGTTGAGAAGGAGACCTGTGATTTTGCACAGGGGCATCTCGGAGACCTCCTTTTAGCCCTTATCCAAGTCACAGTCTGCTCCCCTTTTTTGTGACAAATCTTCCAGATGTGAAGCCAGTTTCAAACTTTATTCTGAGGGAGGAGTTACATAGGAGGCCTGCCTTGTGGCCTCATCCCATGGCTCAGTGGGGAAGCTGTGAGCAGCAGAGGGTCATCTTTTTATTGGGATGTTGGCAGCTCACAGCTCTGGGCACTGCCCCCTTCCCTGGGGTGCGGGGAGGAGCTCAAAACTCGCAGATCACGAGGCGTTGCTCACTGCAGGGTATGTCATTCCACTGGCCCTCAGGAGAGATTTCCACACAGTTCTCTGGTTGTCCATCATCACTGTTGTTGGGCTCCCCACTGGCCCAGTTGGAATAGACCAGTATTTCCCCAGTGGGGTAGGTGAACCTCCCCTCTGTGGAGATGTCATTCATGCTCAGGTAAGCATTCTTTTTGTGGGCTCTGACCAGCTGTGTTACGGCCTCGTTCTCGGCTGTAGAGCGTGGGGAGGGCAGCTGTCCCTTAGCCTCACTGCAGAGCTGCTGGGCATCTGAATATGATTTGACCGCACCTGCCGTCTTGAAGATCTTCTCCCCGACAGCCTGGCCATCAGGGAAGAGCACCACTAGGGGAAGAGGAGAGTCAGGCTGGGGATGTGTCAACACCTAGACCTGTGCTTCAGCTGGAGTCCCCAGCTCCCATGGGGGCACCAGGGCACCAGATAGAACAAAAGCAAGGCACTTAGCCCCCAAGCATCCATCATGCAAGAGGTGAGGACCCTGGAACTCAGGTGCTTACGCAGAAGACCAAAGTTGCCCAAAGGTCAAATGTAGATGATCAGACCTTGTTGGAGGTGACACTAAAGCTCCCACACGCACTTTCTGTTCTTCCCTGTGCTGTTCACGAGAATCCGGCATTTTAATTACTGTGTAAATAGGAAGGACTTTGGCAGAGAAATGACACTGTAGAGTCCAGGGCCGTTCCTAAGAGTGTGGAAAACACCAACCAGGTAGCTCACCCTCACCCTTGCATAATCACTGGGCATGTGGAATTGTCAGAGCATTCTGTGCTGTGTGAAGCGGTGAGGAGAAAGGGGAGGACAGGGGTGCATCTGAGAGCAGCCACGTGCTGGCCTCTGCACCAGGCCAGTCCAGTGTTGGCTTCCATATGCTCACAGGTGAACCTATGGCCAGTCAGCCTCCCTGGACCACTGAGCAGAGGATGACGGCATCTGAGAGCTCTGTGTGGGGCTGGGAGGGCAGGGTGGGATCAGCTTTGGAGAGAGCTGTGTCTGGCTTCAGAAAGTCATGTGTTCAACCCTACCCTGGCAATGACAGCCCAGGTGACAAGGGAAAGTCATTTTGCTTTTCAGAGTCTAATCTCATATTTCTAAGGAAAAGGTACACTGCAAAACAGTATCCCTTATGTGACGTGTTAAGTATCTCTTCTTATTTCATCCCATCCACACCGCTCTGACTCCAGGGTCTGCATGGAAATCTTCAGGGCTCCTAAGAAGGCTCACTGGACTGGTTCTGAACCCAGGCTGTACCCTGACCCACTACCCTTTTCCTCTGATTAGCTTCAACAAGCATTTGGAGACCAGATTTTCCACGTAGTCAGGATGGCACCCAGACAGCCCTGGACAAGGTCAGGGCAAGCTCGTGTGCCATGATTGGTTACGTCCCATGTATCTGGGTGTGTGTGTGTGCATGCATGAATACATGCATGTGTCCATCTGCAGGTACGTGGGCTGACGCAAGGTCCATCAGGATGGGTGTGCCTACGTCTGCATGTGTGTTCATGTATGTAGGTGGTGTGGACTGAGTGATGGTGTTTAGCTACGCGCATGTGGCCAGCGCACATCCCCAAGTTCACCTTTGTTTATAGTAGTCTGCATGAAGGGTTAGTTTTTAAGTTGTGCTCAACTCTTTTTAACCCCATGGACTGAAGCCCACCAGGGACTTCTGTCCATGAGATTTTCCAGGCTAGGATATTGGAGTGGTTTGCCGTTTCCATTCCAGGGGATCTTTCCGACCCAGAGATCAAACCCAGGTCTCCTGCAATGCAGGCAGATTCTTTACCAGCTGAGCTACCAGGGAAAGAAATAGTAAGTAGATATGTAAATATGATTGTGCAAGAAGGAAGACATAAACTGCTGAGAATTCTCATCCAACTACTTCAGTACTTAGTTGGCTTGAGTTCCTAGGAGCCAACCCTATGTCTCACCAGTCAGGCCCCTTATTGCTCTGCTCCTTCAGAAAACTACTTTTTTTGGATCAGTGAGGTTTGATAAGTGATGTGCATTCAAAACTGTCTCAGGGAGAGCAGAGAAGGAGGAGGGGCAGTTGATGGAGTGTCCCAAAGGCACAGGGCACTGAGGTGTGTGCTCCAAGAGGCCTGTGCCTGCTTAGGATCCAGGCTTAAGGAGGAATCTCTGCCTTAAACTCCACAAGAGGTGCAGGGGAATCCAGCACGGGCCAGAGACTGGAGGCAGCCTATTCCTTCCAGACCCAGGGACATCTTTAGGGCAAGACACTTGGTAGCCACACACCAAGGATAGGTCCCCAGCAGCCTTGAACCCCACAGGCAGCATCCCACCCCCACTCTCAGGATCATGTCTGGATTCTCTGCTGCTATGGACTGTGCAGCTTCTTCTCTGGGCATTTGCACACCAGGCCCCATAGAGGGAAGAAATGCATCATGGGTTGGGTGACCCCTTGTCTGTCATAGGAACCCACCCAGGGTAGGCTGTGGAGAAGGTCTGCTGAACTGGTGGCATGGACCACATCCTCCTCCTTGTCCCGTGCGTCTACTTGAGCTCCTGGAGCACGTGGGACACGGCTCTGTCCCAGCCCTGTCCTTAGCCCCGCTCCTGCCCCAGGTCTAGGTCCAGTCCCAGTCATGGTCCCAGAAGTCCAGTTTAGACCCAGCCAAGCAAACTACAAGCCAAGCCTAGACTAAGCCTGAGGCCCATGATCAGGGGCTGGCTCAGGGTCAGGTCTAGGAACTCACCGTTCTTATACTGAGAGAAGGCATTTTGGAAGCGTCGCAGATGTCCATTTAAGATTGTCACCTGCTGCCTGAGAGCATTGACCTCTGCAGGAGAGAGAGGCCAAGTGAAGACAGATCCAGAACAGCCTGGGGTCACTCAGAGCCCAGGCCTCAAGGGAAGAGTGTCCAGGTGGAGACGCAAGTTGAGGGTGGGGTAAGGAGGTGGAACAGAGTCCTCAGAAGCCCACCTCTGCTGACCTAGCTGGCCTCTCCATCCATGGGATTTCCTGTGGTTCTCTTCTGAACAGTATCCCCTGAACAGGTCCCTGTGCCTCACTGACCATGAACCAGATGTCATTTTAATTCCAAATTCTAGGAATCTGATAGCACTTCCTTTTGCATTGGAGGGGGTGATATGGTTGTAGGAGAGGAATACACATAGTTTGAGTATTTTCCATCCATTGAGTTATTTGATGTTTGAGGTTATCTGATGAATTGGAGAGGGAGGTTGGCTTGTCATGAAGATCAGATAGAAAATCTGCTCAGGTTGTCCTCAAGCGAGTCATAAGGCTAAGACCAGAGTCCACCTCACCATACACCCTGTCAACTTTTCCTGCTTGGACCCCCACCTGTAAATGGGTTACCTGAGAGGAGAGCTGAGCTGAATAAGGCCTCCTCCCTGCCCCACACCCCGATGGGGCCCCCAAGGTTTCCTTACCTGCAAGCCCACTATCACCCTTTTCTCCTCTTTCTCCAGGAGTACCTCTGTCCCCCTTCAGTCCTGGGGGGCCCCTGGCACCTGAAGGCCCCTGTGGACCTATGGCTCCAGCAGGCCCTGGATCAGAGAAGTAGAAATGGGTGAGTGCTGAACATATATTTCAGCATTTTCGTGCTCCCCGCCCCCCAACCTCCACACATGAACTGTCATATCCCCAGCCATACACCCTCCCACATACAAATGTCCCTTAGTGCCTGGATCCTCTCCTTGCATCCTCTCTGCACACTGACTGTCCCATAACCTAACAACCAGCCTTCCCTGAATACAGACAGTTCCTGCTGCTCACACCACCCTCTCCCTGGAGACAGACAGTTCCCAGAACCCAACACTGGCTCTCTCCCTGGAATGCCAGCTCTGGCCTGGTGGCTGGTGGTGGTGGGCACAGGGGAACATGAGCCCAGCCCCACGTCATTGCTCGCCTGCCACCCCCGCAGGTCCAGGGGCTGTGGGCTCCCCAGGGGCACCTCTCTCTCCTGTGAGGCCTGCGGGGCCTGGGGAGCCCTGCATGCCTGGGGCACCCACTCCTCCTGAGGAAGGAAGACATTGGAGGAACAAGGCTGAGAGTGTGCTCAGCAGGTACCATTTCCTCAGCAGTGCAGCTTGTCACCCAGAGCTCCAGGTGAGAGAGTGACCTGGGAGACTGCTCCTGCCCGCTTGGTCTCCTCTAGGAAATTCAGTCAGTGTGGGAATGTGGGGGGAGAGGCCCAGGCAGGCCTACCAGGCGCGGAGGTCCCAGGCTTTTCCAGACACTGTGCACATACCCTGGTCCCCACCAGGGCTGCCAACGTCACCCCTCCCTTCTCCCTCCCTCACCCGCCACATACCACCCTCCTACCTTCGGGCCCAGGTTCTCCTTTGGGGCCTGGTGTGCCTGAAGGTCCCATGCTCCCCTGCTTCCCTGAGGGGCCCTCTTTTCCAGCTGGACCAGGCTTACCTGGAGGCCCTGGGGGAAAAGGACCAGCCCAGTCAGTGACACTGAACCTCCTTGGAAGTGGGAGTGCATAAAAGATGGGGCTGTAATAGAAGTCAGACAGGCAGCCTCCTCCTAAAGATGTTGCCCTCACTCTCCGCCCTCCCCAGGAGCTCCAGCCTTCCCTGAAATAACCCCGTGCCCCCTTGAGAATGACCTTCTTCCTCCTCCTGGGGCAGAATCTGCACGCCTACTGCCCTGGCCTAGCGGCAGCACGCCATCTGCAGACGCCTGCATCCCATGCCCAGCTGCTCACCAGGTGGTCCAGCATCTCCCTTTGGTCCAGGCTGTCCAGCAGAGCCATTGTCTCCTTTCGGCCCAACGGGGCCAGCTGGTCCTGGCGTTCCTGCTCGTCCTGCAGGTCCTGGGGAACCTGTGGCAGAAAAAAATGAACATACAGCTGACCCAGCCTAGGAGGAGCCAGCTGCCTCCAGAGTCAGGGCCCTGGCATTCCTTCAGACACTCCCCGTTCAGGTGAGTGGTCCAGTGGTGATGCAAGAAATGCGTGTTCACATCTCCATTTTACAGGAGATGGAACAGGCTTGCAGAATTGGAGGCAGATCCAGACCTAGATTTGCCTGATTTTGCATACAATGCACCTGCCCCTGCCCCAAGGCCATGGTATTTATGGCCGGTAAGTCTGTCAGCTTTTACCCTGGACCATGGACTCCCTGCTGTCCCCCATCCCCAAACCAAAGTTTCTGTCAGAAATGACACCTGACAGTAATCACCAGAGGAATAGAAAGCAAAAGCACAATGAGCTGTCACCTCACACCTCTCAGAATGGCTATTATCAGACAGCAAATAGGAAGTGCTGGAGAAGTAGAGAAAAGGAAACTTTGTGCAGTAGGGATGCAAACTGGAACAGCCACTATGGAGACAGTATGGAGGTTTCTCAGAAAGTTAAAACTAGAGCTACCGTATAATCCATCAATTCCACTTCTGAGCATTCAACCTAAGAAAATGGAAACACTAACCTGAAAAGATATATGCACCCCCAAGTTGCAGCGTCATTCATGGTAGCCCAGACATGGATGCAGCCTAGAGCCCAAGTATCTGTGGATGGATGAACGGGTGTAGAAAATGCAGGGTGCACATACAATGGAACATCATTCATGCATAAAAGGGAATGAAATCCTGCTATTTGCAGCAACACTGGTGAACCCTGAAGGCACCGTGCTTAGTGGAATAAGTCACAGAGAAGGCGGCACTATACGATCTCACTCATATGTGAAATCTAAGAAAACAAATGAACAATAATGACATACAGATACAGAGAACAGATTTGTGGTTGCTAGAGGTGGGGTTGAGAAGTGGGCAGAATGGATAGAAATCTTCAAAAGGTACAAGTGTCCAGTTAAAAAAAAGTTGAATCCCAGGAATACAATGTACAGCAAAGTTACTATAGTTAGTAATCCTGGGTTGCATGCTTGAACATTGCTGAGCAAGCAGATCTTAAAAGTTCTCATCACACACAAATCGTAACTATGTGTGTTGATGACTTATTGTGACAATCATTTCACAATATATGCAAATGTGAATTATTATGATGTACATATGATTCTAATATATTATAGATCAATTCTATTTTAATATAAAGAAGAGAAAAAAACATGCTTTTAGAATTATGGAAGATAGATGATATTATTGTGCATTATTAAGTGATAAAAGTAAGTTATAAACACTTTAATATGATTCGGTTTCTTCAACATGTCCACACATGTGTCAGGCATGTGCACATGTAACACACATGGGAAGAGCCACAAGAAGAGCACACACAAGTGTTAACAGTTGTTCTTTCTAAGGGGCACAATTCAGGCAATTTAAATTTTCTTCTTTTTGTATTTAGTGACCACATACTAATTTGTTTGGAAAAATGACCAAACGTTTTAAAAAATCACATTACCTTAAGAAGCCTGCCTAAGTCTGAAATTATAAGAGATTTGCATTCAAAGACTAAAGGGAGAAATGCCTATTGATTCAAGAATTATACACTCAATTCTGTGAATTTGGTTATTATTTTTTCATTGAGATGAAATTCACATAATATAAAAATAACTTTTTTTTTTTTTTTTTTTACTGTGATGTGTAGCTTTCAGGATCTAAGTTCCCCAATCAGGGACTGAACCTGAGGTCTGGCAGTGAGAACACCGAATCCTAACCACTGGAACTCCAGGAATTACCTGTAATTAATCATTTAAAGTATACAATTCAGTGGCATTTAGGACATTGACATAATTGTACAACTACCACTACTGTTTAGTTCAAGACTATTTCATTAATCCCAAAGTAAAACTCATACCCATTTATCACTCCATCCTTGCTTCCTCCCAGGCCCTTGCTACCTCTAGGCAGCTGCCTGTCTCTGTTACCTATTCTGGATATTTTATATAAATACATACAATGTATGACCCTTTGTGTCTGCCTTTTTAAACTAGGAGTGACATTCTTGAGGCTCATCCAATTTGTAGCGCATCTCAGTACTTCATTCTGGTCTACAGCTGAGAAATGTTCTATAGTATGAATACAGTACATTTTCTTTATTCATTCACCGTGGATAAATGTCGATAGACACTTGAGTTGTTTCCTTCTTTTGACTGTTGTGAGTAAAGCATTCATGTGCAAAATGATAACAAAAGAAATCTGTCAGTTACTACTAACTTGTTCATTCACTTATTTGTTTATTTCCTCATTTCATCTCTCTGTGCACTGAGAATCTCTCTGTGGAACATGGCTTTCTGCCTAGCACTGAGCAGGAAGTAAATGTCAGCACCAGGTCCTAGTATGCAAGGAAGTTGTCACTGAATTTTAAACTGTGAGGTACAGGTAATGAGCGAAGAAAACAGCTTATGAGATGTCCCTCGTCCCATCCCAGCACCCCCAACCCTTGGACACACACGTACTCATAAGAAACAGGACTTCAATGCTGACGAGGATTCAGAGACCTGGAGAGGAGAGATGACATTTCAGATCTGGAAACTACTCCCCCAGGGTAAGAAGGGCCAGGCTTGCCTGGGCCAAGACTGTGCAGGTGGTGGGAGACTGGGGTATTTGATGGGTGGTGAGAGCCTCTGTGCTGGACATTGTGTCTTGCTCTTAGCTCCAATTCTCACTAGGCAATCAATGGGAGCCCAGAGGATGGACCCCACATGCCAGACCCTCTGTTGCACTGTACTCAGGCAGAGACACCTGGTCCCTGCCTGAGCCTCTCCTGGGCTCCTCCCTGGCTCGGGAGGGCAGCAGGTACCTTGGAAGCAAGTCACTCCTTAGAAGGGAGAATGAGAGGTGCCCATCCTTTGCGCAACCATGGAGGCCGTGAGAGCAGGGTGGTAGAAGAAGGGATACTTTTCAATTCAGGGCCTCTCAGGGAGCTACAGAAAGCTGGCACCTTGAATACCACCCCTTCTCTGAGATCACTTCTTGGTGGCCTTATCAAGCCCCAGCCCATTTATGTTGGAAGCTGCTTTCTTTCTAAAAGACAGACAGATACTTGTCTCTTACCCTACAAATCCTGGGGACGTTATGTATTCTTTTCAGCTTTAATGTTGTTCATTTCTTTCCTCTCCAATCAAAACACAAACTCCAGAAAGATAAAAGACCTCATTGATCCCCCATAGCCCTGGCCTAGGGCCATGGTGGTCCCCTCGTCCTTGTCACTGGTTCATCAAATTCTCACTTCTTCCAGTACAGGATTGTAAAGTAAAATAAAGTAAAAAATTAAAAAAAAATCTCACTTCTTTTCAGTAAAAACCAGATCTTCTCCTGTGGGGCAGCGTTTCCAGAAAATTCCCTTAATAATCAGTACATTTAGAAACCTCAGGAGAATTCAGCTGGTTGGGACAGCAGAAGGATAAAACTTTATCTGGAAGACCCACCAAAAAAATGAAGCCTTGGCTCAATTCTTTGTCACTGTGTGGTTGATATTATTCTCATCTACAGATGATTAAACTGAAACTTACAACAATGTCATCAGTTCAAAAATATTTAACATTCTGCAGAGGCAACATTTAATACGAATGAACAACAGTTAAGTTTTGGAGTGTATGTACTCACTCGCATCTGACTCTTTGTGGGTTGTAGCCTGACAGATTCCTCTGTCCATGACATTCTCCTGGCAATAACAGAGTGAGTTGCCATTTTCTATCCAGGCGATTGTCCCAACCGTGGGATCAAACCCACATCTCCTATGTCTCCTACATGAGTGTACTAAGTCACTTCAGTCATGTGCAACCCAGTGGCCCAAAGCCCGCCAGGTTCCTCTGTCTGTGGGATTCTCCAAGCAAGAATACAGGAGAGGGTTGCTATGCCCTCCTCCAGGGGACCTTTCTGACCCAGGGATTGAACCTGCATCTCTTACATCTCCTTCACTGGCAGTCAGGTTTTTTACCACTAGCACCAATGAGTTCTGCAGCAGGGGACTCCAAATACCAGTCATCCGCTCATTGTTTGTACATTCTTGGGGTGGTTAGGGTCAGAATATCCTAGGGGAGGAATCAGCACAGGTGCTTATGACTTCGGGGGACTTGGGCAAGCCAGTCTTTGCCAACCAGTAAAGCCATGTTTTAGGTAGACTGAAGATCTGGGGGAAACTTCCCCTCTTGGGAAGACCATCTTGAAGGTTTCCACAGCAGAGGATGCAGAGTTTTGGGGTTGGTTGCAATTCCAGTGCCCACCCCTTCCCACCAGGGCAAGCCCATGGTCCCAGCTCTACCTGGATCCCCCTTCTCTCCCCGGGGACCGTCTTTCCCATCTTGTCCATCACGACCAGGCAAGGCACCCTCCGGGGGGCTACACATAACCAGGGTACAGGCATTGGCCAGTATTTTCTGGGAATAGAATGTCATTTCTGCCTCCAGGGATCTCCAGGGCTGTGTGAGCAGGAGCAGCACGGAGAGAGGGAGGAGAAGCATGTCCTAGGCAGAGGAACAGAGAGAGGGTGTGCTCTTGGTCCAAAGACGAGGATTAGGGATGGCCCAGCTCCTGGAGGTCAGGAGAAGCCCTTCCCTCATCTCCTCTCCCATCCTCTGGGGCCGAGAGTAGCAGGGCTCTGAAAGCAGTTTAGGGAAAGTTAGGATAAGGTCTGGCCAGGGATGACATGAGTGGACCAGCCGGGCCTCCAACCTGGTCTGCCAGCACATGAATCTACTCTCAGACACTCTGTGTCATCCCTCTTTGGGCTTGTCATCCCTGCCAGGGGCAGTGTGACCACGGTGTAGAATTCCTCACTGAGGCCACTGTCACACCAGGAGGGACTCACTGAGGGCCCTCGGGTGGGACCCTTTCCTCTCTGGGCCTCTTTATCCCTTTTTATACCAGTAAGTTGGTAGCTTTACCTCTTACGATGCTGGCTTGTTTCCTCTCACTTGCTGCTCTGGACAGGCTAGGACTGGAGTCTGCAGTGCTATCTGAATAAAAAGCCAGAGTGATAATGCTTGGTAAGGTCTGTCCTGAGCACAGAATGGTGCATGACTGCTTATTTTCCAGGATTTGTCATTCCTGGGCTCCACCAGGAAAGTTCCTGGTACACCTAGACTCCTGCCCAGGCCTCCTGAGAGGACTTGGGACAGGGGCCTCTTGGTAGAGAGGACGTGTAAGACGGGTGCCATCAGGGGGAAGCTGGCTTCAGAGGAGGAAAGCCCATGTCCAATAGAGCTTCTGGTTACCATCAGAAGGGGACTCAGGAGCTAAGTGAGATCAGGGTGCAGGACGTGGGTCACTGCTAGCGTTGGGCTTCTTTCCTCTCTCAGAGAGAAAGTGTAATGTTTAGAGAATGTAAAATAATCATGGGAGTTGCAGAGACCTGGAGGAAAGCCCAAGGGACCTGTGCAAAGGACCAAGGGTTGCCAAGCAGGCTGAGGTAGTGGGAGGGAAGGGGCTTTCTGGCCAGAGAAGGGCTTCCTTCCAAGAGGACGATGAATTGCATTTTCCATGGGGACAATGGCATCAGAGATCCGGTTGGATGTCACATCCAACTCTCCCCTTCTCCCAGCCCAGGAAACACATCTCCCACCAAACAAAAGGAACACAGTGCTGAGCATCCATTATTACCTTGTGCCCCTCCTCCAACACTTACCCTCCTAGACTGAAACAGCTATATAGACCCTGCCTTCCTTAGCACCAGTAGGATAGAGCACCCATTCAGGCAAGAAGATACTCACTGGACACAGGAAAGCAAATTGAGAGGCTAGGACAGAAACAGTTGCTTCCTCTAGGGTTTCAGAACCTCCACGCAAATTGAAGTTCCTCAGCCACTATTGACTATTTATACCTGCACAGTAACCTGAGGTTCCAGCGTCGGTTTCCAGAGAAAAGAAGAACAAATTTTGGCTTGTTTACTCAGTCAATTTCACCCCCACCTGGGTTCTGGACACATGCTGCTGTTCATGGCACTAAACACACACTAGAGTTCAAAGAGCACCCTCAGCCCACGATCGCATCGGTTCCTCACTGCAGCCCTGAGAGTTTAGTGGCAGCGTCAGTGTCTGTGTTTCACGGGTGTCCAGGAATCCAAGGTCCAGAGAAGACCAGCAAGTTGCACAATAATCTAGAGCTCTTGCAAAAGCAGCCTGCCTCTGCAGAGTCCAAGAAACAGCACCCGCTGTGCCCGTTTCTCTTCCTTCTCACTCAACATTACTGCTTAGACACTAGGAAAGAGCTGGGAGCTGCCTGGCAGATCTGAGCAGCAGTGGGGCAGGTAGAGGGGCTGCTGAGGCAACAGCCTGTAGGGGGCAGTGTCTGGGGGAGCTGCCACCCAACAAGGGTCACTGTTTTACTTTCTGCTGTATCTAGGACAGCCCTCCACTTGCCTTTTATGGGATTGTTGTTCAGTGGTTAAGTTGTGTCAGACTCTTTGTGACCCCATGGACTTCAGCATGCCAGGCGTCCCTCAGTTCAGTTCAGTTGCTCAAGTCGTGTCCAACTCTTGGACCCCATGGACTGCAGCAAGCCAGGCTTCCTTGTCCATCACCAATTCCCGGAGCTTACTCAAATTCATTTCCATCGAGTCGGTGATGCATTCAACCATCTCATCCTCTGTCGTGCCATTTTCCTCCCACCTTCTATCTTTTCCAGCATCAGGGTCTTTTCAAATGAGTTAGTTCTTTGCATCAGGTGGCCAGAGTATTGGAGCCATCCTCCCTTAACTTGACTGCCCTAATCTCTCCACTGTTTTAGCCGGCGTTTCTCCATTATGTGGCCCTAGTGGCCAGTTTGGATCCCCAAGCTGCTGATACACTGTTGTAACCATCACAGGGAAACTCTCATTCCAAGTGACTGTGGGCTAGCTGTTAGCATCTCTGCTTGCTTGTAGTTCCCTGTGACTTATTTCTTCCACCAACCCTTCCCTTAGGTCTCCACATCAGCAACCCCAGGTCTCCAGCCTCCCTTTGGCCACCTCATTGGATGTGCTGACCTGCTCCTGGGCTTTGATGCTACTGTATGTTATGGAATCTATGATGTCAGCTTTCCTCAAAGGTAGGGAAAGGTCTTCTCTTTTCTATATTGCAATTTTTTGAAGCAAGATCCTGTAGCTCAGGACCTGGGCCCCTAAAGCTTGAGCTCTTCTCTATTCTATAAATAACACCCAGCCCCCTCTATTCTAGGATGTTCACATACCACCGAGAGATCTAATCAGCATGGAGGTTGAACTGAACCCTTGCTCTCCTCTGCCCACAAATCCTAATTGTCAAGTCTTATCCTGGTGACTAGACAAACTCTCGTTATATATGGTGGCTTTCATTTCAGGAGTCCTATACTTCATCTAGGGAGAAGGCAATGGCAACCCAGTCCAGTACTCTTGCCTGGAAAATCCCATGGATGGAGGAGCCTGGTGGGCTGCAGTCCGTGGGATTGCTAGGAGTCGGACATGACTGAGCGACTTCACTGTCACTTTTCACTTTCTTGCACTGGAGAAGGAAATGGCAACCCACTCCAGTGTTCTTGCCTGGAGAATCCCTGGGGCAGGGGAGCCTGGTTGGCTGCTGTCTCTGGGGTCCCACAGAGTCGGACACGACTGAAGTGACTTAGCAGCAGAAGCAGCAGCAGCATGCTTCATCTCTTCCTGCAAGTTGGCTTCTATGAACTCCTGCCCTCTAGACTGTCAAATACATCCTTCATGCCCTTGGACCCCATTATAGCACAGAATATGGTGTTTGCTTTGTGTGACTTCACATTCCAAGGGAGGCCACTTCTATTTATGATCAAACCCAGACACTCCTGTGTCAGTGATACCCTTTGCTTTTCTCAATCCCACTGACACAGGTGCGAAGAATCAGACTTTAAATGGTGATCACAATGGCTTTCACACAGAGGATCACTGGACCACCCTCTCTTCCCAGACAGAATCCTGAATATCTGCACAGTTTCTCTAGGGGCTAATCACTGGTGCCATACTGCAGTCCTAGCAACATCCACAGTCCCTGGTGGACTTCATTAGCTGCACTTTCCTCAGAGCTAAGCTGTGTAGCCTCCCGTATTTTTCCAGATGCTTGTGCACATTACTGGTGAAGCTCCCAGATCAGTGGGTCTATGCAGGATCAGGCCACTCAAGATGGCTTCCTCTTGTTCCCTGTTCATCCCCTTGCTAGACCAGTCCCTGCAAAGGAACCTCCACTAGGGTATCAATGGATTTCTCAGCAGAAATTCTATAGTCCAAGGGAGAGTGGAATGAAATACTTCCGTTGCCTTAGGGGTATACTTAACTGTCTTACCGGCCTGAGAATATTATGAAACATCCTTTACAGTTTCAGATGGGGTATATGGCTCAGTTTCTTTAGAGTCACAGAATTTCACGGACTTCGTGCAATCATTGGATCTGTTTCCTTATTATGTGCTTCATATGTCAAATAAAGTATTACTTTACATTTAATCACCACTTCAACTTCAAAGCTGCTATCTGATACTGGCACTTTGCTGATGTAGTATGACTATTCTTTTATGTATCTATTTATTGATGAGATTCATATTTTTTTTATTATTAAATAGTACAATTGACTTCCAATCAATTCATCTTGGTGCAACCTGAAAAAGCATAGTAAATCTAATAATAACATTATTAACAAATATTAACCTCATTGCTTGTATTTATTGCTTTGGTCCCCCAACTAAATATTTATACAAAAACCCCAAGTCCTAATGTATGTGGTTTTGATCCTGTAGAATCAACAAATCTTCCTTTTTCTATATACTTTTTCTGGTAGCCATTACATTCCTCTTTGACTTAGAAACTGCACTCCTCTTACCCATCCCTGGAGCATCCCACACAAACTGTCTAAAAACTATGCTCACTGTAGCCTTATTTCTAATCCTTTTATTAGCAATAAACCTGGCTTATGAATGAACTCCAAAAGGACTGGAATGGACCGGAATATGGTAATTTAAAGTGGAATAAATTATTTTGACTCATTAGACTATGATTAAATTCATAATTACCAAGCATTTCTAGTATAAACATAATCATAGCATTTACAGTATCTCTTATAGGACTGAATGTATCAATCTCATATGATATCATCACTATTATGCTTAGAGGGCACAGTGTTATCAATATTCATTATAGCAAGCCTGATAATCTTAAAAACATTTTACCTAACCAATATAATATCAATTGTCCCATTAGTATTTGCAGGCTGTGAGGATTCACTCAGATTATCCCTACTAGTAATAGTATTAAATATGTATGGGACTTCCCTGGTGTCTCAGTGGGAAAGAATCTGCCCTCAGTGCAGGAGCCAAAGGAGCCACCAGTTCGATCCCTGGGTCAGGCAGATCCCCTGGAGGAGGGCATGGCAACCCACTCCAGTATTCTTGCCTAGAGAATCCCATGGAGAGAGGAGCCTGGCGGGCTGCAGTCCATAGGGTTGCAGAGTTGGACACGACTGAAGCGGTGTGGCACATATGCATGTATGGTACTGATTACATATAAAATCTTAACTTGCTCCAGTGCTAAAAATACTTCCCACAATTATATTAATACCCCTAACTTGATCCAAAAATAACAATCGGAATCAACACTACCACCTACAGCCTATTAGTGAGCCTCACAAGTCTTCTCCTCCTCAGCCAGTTGAATGATGATGGCCTTAACTTCTCATTAATATTTTTCTCTGATTCCCTACCAACACCATTACTAATTTTAACGGCATGACTCTTGCTCCTAATATTAATGACTAGGCAATGTCACCTACCCAAAGAATCAACCTGAAAAAAGCTGTATGTTACCTTGCTAGTTATATTACAGATATTCCTAATCATAACATTTACTGCTATTTTTGTTGTTGTTCAGTTGCTGAGTTGTGTCCAACTCTTTGCAACCCCATGAACTGCAGCACACCAGGCTTCCCTGTCCTTCACTATCTCCCAGAGTTTGCTCAAACTCAACATCCATTGAGTCAATGATACCTTCCAACCTTCTCATCCTCTGTCTAGAATTAATCTTATTCTATATACTATTTGAAGCAACACTAGTCCTAACACGTCTCATCCTCATCACCTGATGAGGTAATCAAACAGAACACCTTAATGCAGGTCTTTATTTTTTATTCTATACACTAGTAGGATCTCTCCCACTTTTAGTAGCACTAGTTTATATTCAAAATATTACAGGCTCTCTAAATTTCTTAATACTTCAGTATTGAATCCAAGCAATATCTGGTTCCTGATCTAATGTTTTCATATAACTAGCATGTATAATACTCTTTATGGTAAAAATGCCACTGGACAGCCTTCATCTTTGATTACCCAGAGCACATGTAGAGGCGCCCATTGCAGGTTCCATAACATTTGCAGCCAGGAAGTTATGGCATATTACGAATTACAATACTACTAATTCCCCTAGTAGATTTTATAGCATATCCTTTTCTCATATTATCCCTATGAGGTATAATTATAACCAGTTCAATTTGTATATGTCAAACAGACCTAAAATTATTTATTACATATTCCTGTATCAGTCACATAGCCACATAGTTATTCTTATTCAAACACCTTGAGCTTATATAGGAGCCTCCACTCTAATAACTGCTCATAGCCTTACACCATCCACATTATTCTGTTTAGCAAATTCAAATTATGAGTTAATTCATAGCCAAACAATAATCCTAGCCTGAGGCCTATAAGCCTTCCTCCCACTAACGGCAACCTGATAGTTACTAGCAAGTTTGAAGAATTTAGCTCTACCCCCAACCATCCGTGTGACTGACCTATTTGTAGTAATATCATCCTTCTCATGATCAATTATTGCAATTATCCTAATAGGGATTAATATAGTAATCACTGCCTTGTCGTTTAGTAGCTAAGTCATGCCCACCTCTTTAGTCGGTGAACTGTAGCCTACTGGAGTGGGTTGCCATTTCTTTCTCCAGGAGATCTTCCTGACCCAAGGATTGAACCCGTGTCCCCAGCAGTGGCAGGCAGATTCTTTCTCAATGAGTCACCAGAAAAGCCCAATCATTGCCGTATATTCTCTGTGCTGGGCTTAGCGCTTAGTCATGTCTGACTCTTTGTGACCCCATGGACTGCAACCCGCCCTTCTCCTCTGTCCATGGCGATTCCCCAGGCAAGAATACTGGAGTGGGTTGCCATGCCCTCCTCCAGGGGATCTTCCCAACCCAGGGATAGAACACAGGTGTCCCACATTGCAGGTGGCTTCTTTACTGACTGAGCCACCAGGAAAGCCCTATATTCTCTACATATACTATTCATAACGCAACAAGGCCCACACACACATCATGTTAATATCTTGCCATCTTTTACATGAGAAAATGCCCTCATAACACTTCATGTTTTACCTTTTCTACCTCTGTTACTAAATCCCCAAGTCATTGTACTGTAAATGTAGTTTAAGAAAAACACTAGACTGTGAATCTAGTAACAGAAGACTTAGCCTTCTTATTTACTGAAAAAGCATATGAGAACTGCTGACTCATGCCTCCATGCCTAAACAACATAGTTTTTTCAAACTTTTAACGATAGCAGTTATCCATTGGTTGTAGGAACCAAAAAGTTGGTGCAACTCCAAATAAAAATAAACTTATTTTCCTCTTTTACACTAGTTCACTGTTTATATTAAAATACCAATTATAATAATGGGTACCAAAATCATAAGAGTGAAACGTTCCCAACATATGTAAAAACCACTATCTCACATGCTTTTGTTATCAGTTTAATCCCAATAATAATATTTATCCATGTAGGCCAAAAAATAATTATCTCACACTGACACTGAATCACCATCCAAACCCTCAAATTATCACTCAGCTTCAATATAGACTATTTCTCAGTAATATTTGTACCAGTAGCGTTATTTGTCACATGATCCATTATAGAGCTCTCAGTATGATACATACACTCAGATCCTAATAATATCAATTGCTTTCTCAAATATTTACTCCTTTTTCTTATCACAGGACTAATTCTTGTTACTACTAATAACTATTTCCAACTTTTCACTGGGTGAGAGCAAGTCAAAAGATTATATCTTTCCTGCTTATTGAATGATACAGACAAGAAGATGCAAATACAGCTGCTCTACAAGCAATTCTATTTACAACCGTATTGGAGATACTTGACTTGTGGTAGCAATAGCATGATTTCTGCTTAATGCATGAGATCTACAAGAAGTCTTGATATTTGGCCTAAATCCCTCGAATCTACCCCTAATAGCACTCGTACTAGCTGTCAGTGGAAAATCCTCCCAGTTTGGCCTGTACCATGACCTTCCTCAGCATTAGAAGGCCTTGCTTATGTCTCAGCCCCACTCCACTCAAGCACAATTGTGGTAGCAGGTATTTTCTTGCTCGTCTTCTTTTATCACTTGGCAGAAAATAATAAACTTATCAAAACACTGTATTTAGGAGCCATTACTACATTGTTTATGGCAATATACACTCTTATGAAAAATGACATTAAAAAAAATAGTTGCTTTTTCCACTTCAATCCGACTTATAACAGTAACAAATGGCATTAACCAACCCCACCTAGCATTTCTTCACACTTGCACACACCCCTTATTTAAAGCCATATTATTTATATACTCTGAGTCTATTGTTCATTCCCTAAACTTTAAGCAAGATATTTGATAAACAGGAGACCTATTTAAAGCAATATCCTTTACTACAACAGCCCTTATATTGGCAGCTCAGCACTAACAGGAATGCCTTTCTTTACTGGATTTTCCTCTTAAGATCTAATTACTGAACATGCTAACACATCCTATACCAAAGCCTAAGTTCCTCTAATAACTCTAATTGCCACATCCCTCACAGCTATCTGTAGCATTTATATCATCATCTTTGTACTACTGGAACAACCTCACTTTTCCACCTTAACTTTAATGAAAATAACCCTCTTTTAGTCAGTTCCATAAGTATCTGTTAATTGGAAACATCTTTGCTGGATTATTATTTCCAATAGTATTCCCCCACCAGCAATCCCCCAAATAACTGTACATTATTATTAATACTTAAAACTAACTGCCCTTGCCGTAACTGTTCTAGGCTTTACTCTGGCGTTCAAAATTAATGCTACCACAGAAAATTTAAAGTTTAATTACTCTTCAAATACATTCAAAGTTTGCAGTCACTTAGGGTATTTCCCCATTATCATACAGTGTTCGTCACCCTACTGAAATCTATTCGAAAGCCAGATATCATCATCTTCCTTTTTAGAATTAATTTGACTAAAAAATATTCTGTCAAAAACTACTCTCATTCAAATAAAAACCTCTACATTAGTATCAGACCAAAAAGGTTTAATCAAATTATATTTCCTCTCATTCCTCATCACTCTTTTCCTAAGCATCAGTTCAGTTCAGTCACTCAGTCCTGTCCGACTCTTTGCAACCCCATGAATCACAGCATGCCAGGCTTCCCTATCCATCACCAACTCCCAGAGTTCACTCAAACTCATGTCCGTCGAATCAGTGATGCCATCCAGCCATCTCATCCTCTGTCGTCCCCCTCTCCTCCTCCCCCCAATCCCTCGAGCATCAGGGTCTTTTCCAATGACTCAACTCTTCGCATGAGGTGGCCAAAGTATCAGAGTTTCATCTTTAGCATCAGTCCTTCCAATGAACACCCAGGGCTGATCTCCTTCAGAATGGACTGGTTGGATCTCCTTGCAGTCCAAGGGACTCTCAAGAGTCTTCTCCAAAACCACAGTTCAAAAGCATCCCTTCGGCGCTCAGCTTTCTTTACAGTCCACCTCTCACATCCATACAAGACCACTGGAAAAACCATAGCCTTGACTAGACAGACCTTTGTTGGCAAAGTAATCTTTCTGCTTTTCAACATGCTATATAGGTTGGTTATAACTTTTCTTCCAAGGAGTAAGCGTCTTTTAATTTCATGGCTGCAGTCACCATCTGCAGTGATTTGGGAGCCAAAAAAAATAAAGTCTGACACTGTTTCCACTGTTTCCCCATCTATTTCCCATGAAGTGATGGGACCAGGTGCCATGATCTTCGTTTTCTGAATGTTGAGCTTTAAGCCAACTTTTTCACTCTCCTCTTTCACTTTCATCAAGAGGCTTTTTAGTTCCTCTTCACTTTCTGCCATAAGGGTGATGTCATCTGCATTCTGACCTCTAGCCAATGTTTATTCTGGGTAGATCTATTTACACTAACATTTGTGTTAGTGTTAACTGGAAGACAATATGTAGAAGATCTCTTCATTTTTATTGAACAAGTAGGAAGTCAGGAAACACCTGGAGTAACAAGCAAATTTGGCCTTGGAATGCGGAATGAAGCAGGGCAAAGACTAATAGAATTTTGCCAAGAAAATGCACTGGTCATAGCAAACACCCTCTTCCAACAACACAAGAGAAGACTCTACACATGGACATCACCAGATGGTCAACACCAAAATCAGATTGATTATATTCTTTGCAGCCAAAGATGGAGAAGCTCTATAGAGTCAACAAAAACAAGACCAGGAGCTGACTGTGACTCAGATCATGAACTCCTTATTACCAAATTCAGACTGAAATTGAAGAAAACAGGGAAAACCGCTAGATCATTCAGGTATGACCTAAATCAAATCCCTTATGATTATACAGTGGCAGTGAGAAATAGATTTAAGGGCCTAGATCTGATAGATAGAGTGCCTGATGAACTATGGAATGAGGTTCGTGACATTGTACAGGAGACAGGGATCAAGACCATCCCCATGGAAAAGAAATGCGAAAAAGCAACATGGCTGTTTGGGGAGGCCTTACAAATAGCTGTGAAAAGAAGAGAGGTGAAAAGCAAAGGAGAAAAGGAAAGATATAAACATCTGAATGCAGAGTTCCAAAGAATAGCAAGAAGAGATAAGAAAGCCTTCTTCAGTGATCAATGCAAAGAAATCGAGGAAAACAGAATGGGAAAGACTAGAGATCTCTTCAAGAAAATTAGAGATACCAAGGGAATATTTCATGCAAAGATGGGCTCGATTAAGGACAGAAATGGTCTGGACCTAACAGAAACAGAAGATATTAAGAAGAGGTGGCAAGAATACATGGAAGAACTGTACAAAAAAGATCTTCACGACCCAGATAATCATGATGATGTGATCACTCATCTAGAGCCACACATCTTGGAATGTGAAGTCAAATGGGCCTTAGAAAGCATCACTACAAACAAAGCTAGTGGAGGTGATGGAATTCCAGTTGAGCTGTTTCCAGTCCTGAAAGATGATGCTGTGAAAGTGCTGCACTCAATATGTCAGCTAGTTTGGAAAACTCAGCAGGGCCACAGGACTGGAAAAGGGCAGTTTTCATTCCAATTCCAAAGAAAGGCAATAGAAAAAAATGCTCAAACTACCACACAATTGCACTCATCTCACATGCTGGTAAAGTAATGCTCAAAATTCTCCAAGCCAGGCTTCAGCAATATGTGAACCGTGAACTTCCTGATGTTCAAGCTGGTTTTCGAAAAGGCAGAGGAATCAGAGATCAAATTGCCAACATCTGCTAAATCATGGAAAAAGCAAGAGAGTTCCAGAAAAACATCTATTTCTGCTTTATTGACTATGCCAAAGCCTTTGACTGTGTGGATCACAATAAACTGTGGAAAATTCTGAGAGAGATGGGAATACCAGACCACCTGACCTGCATCTTGAGAAATCTGTATGCAGGCCAGGAAGCAACAGTTAGAACTGGACATGGAACAACAGACTGGTTCAAAATAGGAAAAGGAGTACGTCAAGGCTGTATATTGTCACCCTGCTTATTTAACTTCTATGCAGAGTACATCATGAGAAACGCTGGCTGGAAGAAGCACAAGCTGGAATCAATATTGCCGGGAGAAATATCAATCACCTCAGATATGCAGATGACATCACCCTTATGGCAGAAAGTGAAGAGGAAGTAAAAATCCTCTTGATGAAAGTGAAAGAGGAGAGCAAAAAGTTTGGCTTAAAGCTCAACACTCAGAAAACGAAGATCATGGCATCCGGTCCCATCACTTCATGGGAAATAGATGGGGAAACAGTGGAAACAGAGTCAGACTTTATTTTTTTTGGCTCCCAAATCACTGCAGATGGTGACTGCAGCCATGAAATTAAAAGACGCTTACTCCTTGGAAGAAAAGTTATGACCAACCTAGATAGTATATTCAAAAGCAGAGACATTACTTTGCCGACTAAGGTCCGTCTAGTCAAGGCTATGGTTTTTCCTGTGGTCATGTATGAATGTGAGAGTTGGACTGTGAAGAAGGCTGAGCGCCCAAGAATTGATGCTTTTGAACTGTGGTGTTGGAGAAGACTCTTGAGAGTCCCTTGGACTGCAAGGAGATCCAACCAGTCCATTCTGAAGGAGATCAACCCTGGGATTTCTTTGGAAGGAATGATGCTAAAGCTGAAGCTCCAGTACTTTGTCCACCTCATGCAAAGAGTTGACTCATTGGAAAAGACTCTGATGCTGGGAGGGATTGGGGGCAGGAGAAGAAGGGGACGACCGAGGATGAGATGGCTGGATGGCATCACTGACTCGATGGATGTGAGTCTGAGTGAACTCCGGGAGATGGTGATGGACAGGGAGGCCTGGTGTGCTGCGATTCATGGGGTCGCAAAGAGTCAGACACGACTGAGCGACTGAACTGAACATCTACTTTATATTTCTTATTTTTTCTATACCAATAACTAGCATTGTTGAAAATAGTCTCCTAAAATGGAGAGTGTTTGTAGTATACTCATTACCCTGTCTTGTATACCAGAAAAGGAGAACAATGCATCTCCCTAAAACTCTAGGAAGAAGCTCCAGCTCCACCATCAGCACCCAAGGCTGAAATTCTACTTAAACTATTCCCTGAAATTTTTGTTATGGGGCATTTACAAGATTTTTAAGTACTATGTTAGAATTAAAATAACTCAGTTTGCCATAAATCCCTATGTACTTCGTGGATATCTACACCTCCACATTAATGTGTACATATATATAATAACATGCATTATATGTATATTTGTACATTATCCACCCCATGCAAATAAGCATGTACATTAAATAATATTGCAAAGTACATAAATATTATTGTACATAGTTCATTAAGTGAAATCAATTCTAGTCAACATGCATATGATATCCAAAAGATCATAAATATCATCAGCAGGCTGGATGAAACCATCAACTCACTTGGCAATTGTGCCTCTTCTCATTCCAGGCCCATAGGTTGTGGGGGTTTCTATTGGATGAACTTTCAGGCATCTGGTCCTTACTTCAGGGCCTTCTCATCTAAAAACACCCAATATTTCCTCTTAAGTAAGACATCTAGATGAACTAATGACTAATCAGCCCATGCTTACACATAACTGATTTCATGCATTTTGTATTTTTTAATTTTGAGGGGATGCTTGGACTCAGCTATGGTGATGGAGGTCTAACACAGTCACATAAATAGTTGTTGTTCAGTCACTAAATTGTGTCTGACTCTTTGTGACCCCACGGACTGCAGCACGCCAGGCTTCCTTGTCCTTCACTATCTCCTGGAGTTTGCGCAGATTCATGTCCATTGAGCTGGTGATTCTATCTAACCATCTTATCCTCTGCCACCCTCTTTTCCTTTTCCCTTCAATTTAATTCAATTCAAATTTAATTAATTAATCCAGTCAATCAATTCAATTAATTCAAATTTAATTAAATTTAATTCAAATAAATTGTAGCTGGACTTTAATTGAATGTTGTTTACCGACATTAATCATAAAATGTTATTCAGTCAATGGTTACAGGACATAGAGAAATTATAAGTACATATATTGAACAAGTAACTAAATTTACTACTCCTCCCTGCTTCAAGCAGACCTAGAAAATAAATTCTAACTGCTTCCCTGGTGGCTCATAAGTTAAAGCGTCTGCCTCCAATACGGGAGACCTTGGTTTGATCCCTGGGTCGGGAAGATCCCCTGGAGAAGGAAATGGCAACCCACTCCAGTATTCTTGCCTGGAGAATCCCATGGACTGAGGAGCCTGGTGGGTTGCAGTCCATGGGGTCACAAAGAGTCGGACATGACTAAGTGACTTTACTTACTTACTTATACCAATAAAGTACTTAGATATTGTCCATTTACATAGACAAACATCTCCCCAGATTTACCAACCATTTAATCAAAATATTAACAATAAATATAATATAAATAAGTTCAGTCAGTTCAGTTCAGTCGCTCAGTGGTGTCCGACTCTTTGTGACCCCATGAATCACAGCATGCCAGGCCTCCCTGTCCATCACCAGCTCCCGGAGTTTACCCAGACTCATGTTCATTGAGTCGGTGATGCCATCCAACCATCTCATCCTGTTGTCCCCTTCTCCTCCTGCCCTCAATCTTTTCCAGCATCAGGGTCGTTTCAAATGAGTCAGCTGGTCGCATCAGGTGGCCAAAATATTGGAGTTTCAGCTTCAACATCAGTCCTTCCAATGAACACCCAGGACTGATTTCCTTTAGAATGGACTGGTTGGATCTCCTATACAAATATTACTTCCACATATAAACTTAATGTAGCTTAAAAACCTAAATCAAGGCACTGAAAATGCCTATGTGAGTATATTAACTCCATAAACATACAGTTTTGATCCCAGCTTTTCTATTAGTTTTTAATAATATTACACATGCAAGCATCTGTGCCCTGGTGAGAATGTTCTCTAAATCATTACGATGAAAAGGAGCAGGCATCAAGCACACTAAAAATAGTAGCTCATAATGCCTTGCTTTACCACACCCCTACGGGAAACAACAGTGATAATATTAACCCCAAAGAGAGAAGTTTGACTAAGTTATCTAATTAGGGTTGGTAAATTTTGTGCCAGCCACCATATGATATGACTAAGCCAAATGAATAGAAATATGGTATAAAGCATGCTAAAGAATATAAAATAAATTTAAATTTCAAGCCATAAAAAGCCATAATTAAAATCAACCATGAAAGTGACTTTAGTATCCCTGATTACACAACAGTTAAGACTCAAACTGGGATTAGCCCTAAACCCAAATAATTACTAGAACAAGATTAGTTGCCTGAGTACTACCAGCAGCAGCTTAAAATTCAAAGGATTTGGCAGTGCTTCACACCACTCTAGAGGAGCCTATTTACAATTGATAAACCCTGATAAACCTCACCAGCCCTTGCTAATTCAGTCTTCAGCAAACCCCGAAAAGGAGAAAAGTACGTATAATTATTATACATAAAAACACTAGGTCAGACTTCTGTGGTGGTACAGTGAATAAGAATGCACCTGCTGATGCAGGGGACACTGCATTGATCTCTCATCCTGGAAGATTCCACATGCCGTGGAGCAACTAAGCCTGTGCTCCACAACTACTGAGCCCTTGCTCTAGAAATGGTGAGCTGGAACTACCGAGCCCATGTGCTGCAACTACTGAAGCCTCACAGTCTAGAGCCTGTGCTCCACAGAAAGAGAAGCCGCTGCAATTGAAGGCTGTGCATTAAAAAAAAAAGTTAGGTCAAGGTGTAACATATAAGACAGAAAGAAATGGGCTACGTTTTCTATTTCAAGAATATATTTCTACCATCAGAGAAGCCCACATATGTTAATATTTTGGTACATGTGTTAACAAGATATTACATTTTATTTTAAAAAGAACATATTTCCATACACAAAAGATTCATGAAACCTAAGGACCAAAGGAGGATTTAGTAGTAAATGAAGAATGGCATGCTCAATTGAATAAAACCATGGAATGCACACTGCCTGTCTCTCTCAAATAAGATAATAAATTATCTACAATCTATTAGCAAATACTAATCATACTAGAGGAGACAAGTTGTAACAAGGGGAGCATACTGGAAAATGTGCTTGGATAAATTAAAAGATAGGTTAAATCAAGCACCTACTTTACACCTGGGAGATATCATCTTTACACCAGGGAGAATTTCTTGAACAAACTCTAGCCCACTCCTTTCCTCATGGTACTAGTATAAGTAAATTAAATATTCACTCAAATATTCAAAGCATAGGAGATAGAAAATTTAAATATCTTTGGTGCTATAGAGAAAGTATCACAAGGTAACAATGAAAAAAAGCATTAAAAGTAACAAAAAACAAAGATTACTCCTTGTACCCTTTACATAATAATTTTACTAGCAAAACTTTAACAAAGAGAACTTTAGTTAAAAAAATGAGGTACAAAATCCAAATGAGGTACTTATGAACAGTTTTACAACAAACTCATCTATGTAGCAAAATAAGATTTATAAGTGGAGGTGACAAGCCTCCTGAGCCTGGTGACAGCAGGTTGTCCAGAAAATGAATTTAAATTCAACTTTAAAAATACCAGAAACCCCTTTATAGTGTGTGTTCAGTCACTTAGTTGCATCCAACTCTTTTGTGACCCCATGAATTGTAGCCTGTCAGGCTCCTCTGTCCATAGGACTTTTGTATTTTAAAATGTTAGCCTAAGATGGTACAGGAGAAGGCAATGGCAACCCACTCCAGTACTCTTGCCTGGAAAATCCCATGGATGGAGGAGCCTGGTGGGCTGCAGTCCATAGGGTCGCTAAGAGGCGGCACGACTGAGCAGCTTCACTTTCACTTTTCACTTTCATGCATTGGAGAAGGAAATGGCAACCCACTCTAGTGTCCTTGCCTGGAGAATCCCAGGGATGGGGGAGGCTGGTGGGCTGCCATCTATGGGGTCACACAGAGTCGGACACCAGGGAGTGTTTTAGCAACTGAAGTGACTTAGCAGCAGCAGCAGCAGTAGCAAGATGGTACAGCTTTTTAGAAATGAGCACAACCTTGACTAGAGAGTAACTATAAATAGCACCATGCTTGGCTTAAAAGCAGCCATCAATTAAGAAAGCATTCAATCTCAACAATAATCCTTCCTTAATACCAATAATTAAATCAGTTCCTAGATTTATTACTGGTCTAATCTATTAAATAACAGAAGCAATAATGTTAATATGAGTAACAAATATTTCTCCTTGCATAAGTTTACCTCAGTAACTAACAGTACACTAATGAAAATGAAAGTTGTGTCCAACTCTTTGTGACCCATGGACTATAGCCTGCCAGGCTCCTCTGTCCATGGGATTTCCCAGGCAAGAATACTGGAGTGGATTGCCATTCTCTTCTCCCAGGGGATCTTCCTGAACCAGGGATTGAACCCAGGTCTCCTGCACTGAAGACAGATTTCTTTACCATCTGAGCCACCAGGGAAACCCAAAATACTGTTAATTAACTCAATATCAAACTATTTATTAAAGACACTGTTAGGGACTGCATTGAATCTGTAGATTGCTTTGGGTAGTATACTCATTTTCACTATATTGATTCTTCCGATCCATGAACATGGTATATTTCTCCATCTATTAGTGTCCTCTTTGATTTCTTTCACCAGTGTTTTATAGTTTTCTATATATAGGTCTTTATTTTGGGGGGCTCCAAAATCACTGCAGATGGTGACTGCAGCCATGAAATTAAAAGACACTTACTCCTTGGAAGAAAAGTTATGACCAACCTAGATAGAATATTCAAAAGCAGAGACATTACTTTGCCGACTAAGGTCCATCTAGTCAAGGCTATGGTTTTTCCTGTGGTCATGTATGGATGTGAGAGTTGGACTGTGAAGAAGGCTGAGTGCCGAAGAATTGATGCTTTTGAACTGTGGTGTTGGAGAAGACTCTTGAGAGTCCCTTGGACTGCAAGGAGATCCAGCCAGTCCATTCTGAAGGAGATCAACCCTGGGATTTCTTTGGAAGGAATGATGCTAAAGCTGAAGCTCCAGTACTTTGGCCACCTCATGCGAAGAGCTGACTCATTGGAAAAGACTCTAATGCTGGGAGGGATTAGGGGCAGGAGAAGGGGACGACCGAGGATGAGATGGCTAGATGGCATCACGGACTTGATGGAGGTGAGTCTGAGTGAACTCCGGGAGTTGGTGATGGACATGGAGGCCTGGCATGCTATGATTCATGGGGTCACAAAGAGTCAGACACGACTGAGCGACTGAACTGATATATAGGTCTTTAGTTTCTTTAGGTAGGTATATTCCTAAGTATTTTATTCTTTTCATTGCAATGGTGAATGGAATTGTTTCCTTAATTTCTTTTTCTACTTTCTCATTATTAGTGTATAGGAATGCAAGGGATTTCTGTGTGTTGATTTTATATCCTGCAACTTACTATATTCATTGATTAGCTCTAGTAATTTTCTGATGGAGTCTTTAGGGTTTTCTATGTAGAGGATCATGTAATCTGCAAACAGTGAGAGTTTTACTTCTTTTTCAATTTGGATTCCTTTTATTTCTTTTTCTGCTCTGATTGCTGTGGCCAAAACTTCTAGAACTATGTTGAATAGTAGTGGTGAAAGTTGGCACCCTTGTCTTGTTCCTGAGTTTAGGGGAAATGCTTTCAATGTTTGACCATTGAGGATAATGTTTGCTGTGGGCTTGTCATATATAGCTTTTATTATGTTGAGGTATGTTCCTTCTATTCCTGCTTTCTGGAGGTTTTTTGTTTTTTTTTTAATCATAAATGGATGTTGAATTTTGTCAAAGGCTTTCTCTTCATCTATTGAGATAATCATATGGCTTTTATTTTTCAATTTGTTAATGTGGTGAATTACATTGATTGATTTGTGGCTAATGAAGAATCCTTGCATTCCTGGGATAAAGCCCACTTGGTCATGGTGTATGATCTTTTTTAATGTGTTGTTGGATTCTGATTGCTAGAATTTTGTTAAGGATTTTTGCATCTATGTTCATCAGTGATATTGGCCTGTAGTTTTCTTTTTTTGTGGCATCTTTGTCAGGTTTTGGTATTAGGGTGATGGTGGCCTCACAGAATGAGTTTGGAAGTTTACCTTCCTCTGCAATTTTCTGGAAGAATTTGAGTAGCATAGGTGTTAGTTCTTCTCTAAAGTTTTGGTAGAATTCAGCTGTGAAACCGCCTGGACCTGGGCTTTTGTTTGCTGGAAGATTTCTGATTACAGTTTCACTTCTGTGCTTGTGATGGGTTTCTTAAGATTTTCTATTTCTTCCTGGTTCTGTTTTGGAAAGTTGTACTTTTCTAAGAATTTGTCCGTTTCTTCCACGTTTTCCATTTTATTGGCATATAGTTGCTGATAGTAGTCTCTTATGATCCTTTGTATTTCTGTGTTGTCTGTTGTGATCTCTCCATTTTCGTTTCTAATTTGTTGATTTTTCTCCCTTTGTTTCTTGATGAGTCTGGCTAATGGTTTGTTAATTCATTTATCCTCTCAAAGAACCAGCTTTTGGCTTTGTTTTTTGCTATGGTCTCTTTTGTTTCTTTTGCATTTATTTCTGCCCTAATTTTTTAAGATTTCTTTCTTTCTACTAACTGTGGGGTTCTTCATTTCTTCCTTTTCTAGTTGCTTTAGGTGTAGAGTTAGGTTATTTATTTGACTTTTTTCTTGTTTCTTGAGGTATGCCTGTATTGTTATGAACTTTCTCCTTAGCACTGCTTTTACAGTGTCCCACAGATTTTGGGTTGTTGTGTTTTCATTTTCATTCGTTTCTATGCATATTTTGATTTCTTGTTTGATTTCTTCTGTGATTTGTTGGTTATTCAGAAGCGTGTTGTTCCGTCTCCATATGTTGGAATTTTAAATATTTTTTCTCCTGTAATAGAGATCTAATCTTACTGCATTGTGGTCAGAAAAGATGCTTGGGATGATTTCAATTTTTTTGAATTTACCAATGCTAGATTTATGGCCCAGGATGTGATCTATCCTGGAGAAAGTTCCGTGTGCACTTGAGAGATCAAGGGAACAAAATAGAAAGCCCAGAGATAAACCCATGTACCTATGGACACCTTTGGACATTACCAGATGGTCAACACCGAAATCAGATTGATTATATTCTCAGTACTGGAATAGGAATTTAGGTTAGACAGACAAAGAGTCTTCAAAACCCTCAGTTCAGTTCAGTTCAGTTGCTCAGCGTGTCCGACTCCTTGCGACCCCATGAATCGCAGCACGCCAGGCCTCCCTGTTCATCACCATCTCCCGGAGTTCACTCAGAGTCATGTCCATCAAGTCGGTGATGCCATTCAGCCATCTCATCCTCTGTCGTTCCCTTCCCCTCCTGCCCCCAATCCCTCCCAGCATCAGAGTCTTTTCCAATGAGTCAACTCTTCTCATGAGGTGGCCAAAGTACTGGAGTTTCAGCTTTAGCATCATTCCTTCTAAAGAAGCAAATATAATTTACTTAATTCCTGTTCAATGAAGTTTGCAAAACTATATCCTACATCAATTGAATGCAAATAAAACAGTTAATCTAATTAAATCCTCAGTAGACTGGTGAGATACACTTTTCACAAATTTTTAGTTAATAGCTAAATGCCCTAGTCAGCTGGTTTCAATCTGCTTTTCCCCTTTACCAGGGGGTGGGAAAGAAAGGCTGGAGAAGTCTCGACAGAATTGAAGATGGTTCTTTCAATTTTCAATATGTAAAATTCACCACAAGACTTTGTAAAAAGGGGTGTTCAGATTCCTGTTTTTACATTTAGAGTCTAATGTTTACTCAGCCATTCTACCTATGTCCATAAATAGCTGATTATTCCCAACTAATCATAAATATATAAAGCACCAATATTTTATATCAGTGTTTTATATTGGCTATTCTGAGCTGAAATAGTAGGCACAGCCCTAAGTCTCCTGTTTAAATGCAGTACTTGTATGCAATCTCAAAAACGACAGAATGATCTCTGTTTCCAGGGAAACCATTCAGTATCACAGTAACCCAAGTCTATGCCCCAACCAGTAACGCTGAAGAAGATGAAGCTGAATGGTTCTATGAAGACCTACAAGACCTTTTAGAACTAACATCCCCAAAAGATGTCCTTTTCATTATAGGGGACTGGAATGCAAAAGTAGGAATTCAAGAAACACCTGGAGTAACAGGCAAATTTGGCCTTGGAATGTGGAATGAAGCAGGGCAAAGACTAATAGAGTTTTGCCAAGAAAATGCACTGGTCATAGCAAACACCCTCTTCCAACAACACAAGAGAAGACTCTACACATGAACATCACCAGATGGTCAACACCGAAATCAGATTGATTATATTCTCTGCAGCCAAAGATGGAGAAGCTATATACAGTCAACAAAAACAAGACCAGGAGCTGACTGTGGCTCAGATCATGAACTCCTTATTACCAAATTCAGACTGAAATTGAAGAAAACAGGGAAAACCACTAGACCATTCAGGTATGACCTAAATCAAATCCCTTATGATTATACAGTGGCAGTGAGAAATAGATTTAAGGGCCTAGATCTGATAGATAGAGTGCCTGATGAACTATGGAATGAGGTTCGTGACATTGTACAGGAGACAGGGATCAAGGCCATCCTCATGGAAAAGAAATGCGAAAAAGCAAAATGGTAGTCTGGGGAAGCCTTACAAATAGCTGTGAAAAGAAGAGAGGCAAAAAGCAAAGGAGAAAAGGAAAGATATAAGCATCTGAATGCAGAGTTCCAAAGAATAGCAAGAAGAGATAAGAAAGCCTTCTTCAGCGATCAATGCAAAGAAATCGAGGAAAACAACAGAATGGAAAAGACTAGAGATCTCTTCAAGAAAATTAGAGATACCAAGGGAACATTTCATGCAAAGATGGCCTCGATAAAGAACAGAAATGGTCTGGACCTAACAGAAGCAGAAGATATTAAGAAGAGGTGGCAAGAATACACAGAAGAACTGTACAAAAAGGATCTTCATGACCCGGAAAATCACGATGGTGTGATCAGTCTTCTAGAGCCAGACATCCTGGAATGTGAAGTCAAGCGGGCCTTAGAAAGAATCACTATGAACAAAGTTAGTGGAGGTGATAGAATTCCAGTGGAGCTATTTCAAATCCTGAAAGACGATGCTGTGAAAGTGCTGCACTTGATATGCCAGCGAAATTGGAAAACTCAGCAGTGGCCACAGGACTGGAAAAGGTCAGTTTGCATTCCAATCCCAAAGAAAGGCAATGCCAAATAATGCTCAAACTACCGCACAATGGCACTCATACCACATGCTAGTAAAGTAATGCTCAAAGTTCTCCAAGCCAGGCTTCAGCAATACATCAACCGTGAACTTCCTGATGTTCAAGCTGGTTTTAGAAAAGGCAGAGGAACCAGAGATCAAATTGCCAACATCTGCTGGATCATTGAAATGGCAAGAGAGTTCCAGAAAAACATCTATTTCTGCTTTATTGACTATGCCAAAGCCTTTGACTGTGTGGATCACAATAAACTGTGGAAAATTCTGAGAGAGATGGGAATACCAGACCACCTGACCTGCATCTTGAGAAATCTGTATGCAGGCCAGGAAGCAACAATTAGAACTGGACATGGAACAACAGACTGGTTCCCAATAGGAAAAGGAGTACTTCAAGGCTGTATATTGTCACCCTGCTTATTTAACTTCTATGCAGAGTACATCATGAGAAACGCTGGACTGGAAAAAACACAAGCTGAAATCAAGATTGCTGGGAGAAATATCAAGAACCTCAGATATGCAGATGACACTACCCTTATGGCAGAAAGTGAAGAGAAACTAAAAAGCCTCTTGATGAAAGTGAAAGAAGAGAGTGAAAAAGTTGGCTTAAAGCTCAACATTCAGAAAATGAAGATCAGGCATCCGGTCCCATCACTCCATGGGAAATAGATGGAGGAACAGTGGAAACAGTGTCACACTTTATTTTTGGGGGCTCCCAAATCACTGCAGATGGTGATGGCAGCCATGAAATTAAAAGACGCTTACTCCTTGGAAGAAAAGTTATGACCAACCTATATAGCATGTTGAAAAGCAGAGACATTACTTTGCTGACTAAGGTCCATCTAGTCAAGGCTATGGTTTTTCCAGTAGTCATGTATGGATGTGAGAGTTGGACTGTGAAGAAGGCTGAGTGCCGAAGAATTGATGCTTTTGAACTGTGGTGTTGGAGAAGACTCTTGAGAGTCCCTTGGACTGCAAGGAGATCCAACCAGTCCATTCTGAAGGAGATAAGCCCTGGGATTTCTTTGAAAGGAATGATGCTAAAGCTGAAACTCCAGTACTTTGGCCGCCTCATGTGAAGAGTTGACTCATTGGAAAAGACTCTGATGCTGGGAGGGATTAGGGGCAGGAGGAGAACGGGACGACCGAGGATGAGATGGCTGGATGGCATCACTGACTCGATGGACGCGAGTCTGAGTGAAGTCTGGGAGGTGGTGATGGACAGGGAGGCCTGGTGTGCTGCATTTCATTGGGTCGCAAAGAGTCGGACATGACTGAGTGACTGAACTGAACTGACCCCTCATAGGAACTATTTCAGCTCTTCTAATAAAACCAATTCCAGTTGAGCTTTTTCAAATCCTGAAAGATGATGATGTGAAAGTGCTGCACTCAGTACGTCAGAAAATTTGGAAAACTCAGCAGTGGCCACAGGACTGGAAAAGGTCAGTTTTCATTCCAATCCCAAAGAAAGGCAAGCCAAAGAATGCTCAAACTACCACACAATTGCACTCATCTCACACGCTAGCAAAGTAATGTTCAAAATTCTCCAAGCCAGGCTTCAGCATTTTGTGAACTTCCACATGTTCAAGCTGGTTTTAGAAAAGGCAGAGGAACAAGGGATCAAATGGCCAACATCTGCTGGATCATGGAAAAAGCAAGAGAGTTCCAGAAAAACATCTATTTCTGCTTTATTGACTATGCCAAAGCCTTTGACTGTGTGGATCACAATAAACTATGGAAAATTCTGAAAGAGATGGGAATATCAGACCACCTGACCTGCATCTTGAGAAACCTATGTGCAGGTCAGGAAGCAACAGTTAGAACTGGACATGGAACAACAGACTAGTTCCAAATAGGAAAAGGAGTACGTCATGGCTGTATATTGTCACCCTGCTTATTTAACTTCTATGCAGAGTACATCATGAGAAATGCTGGGCTGGAAGAAACACAGGCTGGAATCAAGATTGCCGGGAGAAATATCAAGAACCTCAGATATGCAGATGACACCACCCTTATGGCAGAAAGTGAAGAGGAACTAAACAGCCTCTTGATGAAAGTGAAAGAGGAGAGTGAAAAAGTTGGCTTAAAGCTCAACATTCAGAAAACGAAGATCATGGCATCTGGTCCCATCACTTCATGGCAAATAGATGGGGAAACAGTATCAGATTTTTTTGGGGGGGGCCTCCAAAATCACTGCAGATGGTGATTGCAGCCATGAAATTGAAAGACGCTTAATCCTTGGGAGGAAAGTTATGACCAACCTACATAGCATATTCAAAAGCAGAGACATTACTTTGCCAACAAAGGTCCTTCTAGTGAAGGCTATGGTTTTTCCAGTAGTCATGTATGGATGTGAGAGTTGGACAGTGAAGAAAGCTGAGCAGCGAAGAATTGATGCTTTTGAACTGTGGTGTTGGAGAAGACTCTTGAGAGTCCCTTGGACTGCAAGGAGATCCAACCAGTCCATCCTAAAGGAGATCAGTTCTGGGTGTTCATTGGAGGGACTGACGCTGAAGCTGAAACTCCAATACTTTGGCCACCTCATGAGAAGAGTACTCATTGGAAAAGACTCTGATGCTGGGAGGGATTGGGGGCAGGAGGAGAAGGGGATGACAGAGAATGAGATGGCTGGATGGCATCATCGAATCGATGGCCGTGAGTTTGAGTGAACTCCTGAAGTTGGTGATGGACAGGGAGGCCTGGTGTGCTGCGATTCATAGGGTCGCAAAGAATCAGACATGACTGAGCGACTGAACTGAACTGAAGGTCACTATAATTTGTTAACAAATACACAACATAAAGAGTGACAAATTTTGTCATCCAATATATAAAGAAAAAAGAGTAAAAGGGTGGCGACTTCATAGGTAATTAATGATAAAAGGCTATCAGCATAAAATGTACTGTTTTATCTAGGAGCTGTTTTATATTTATATAACCCCTTGGAATTGCAAAGAGTCACACACAACTGAGCAACTAAAACTTTTACTTTTCCTCGTAACCAAAAGCAAAAATTTAGGATATATTCGTGAAACACAAAAAATGGAGAGGCAGAGCATAGTACAATGGGAAACCACCACTGTATAAATGTAGGCAGAAACAGAGGGGAAAATGACATATGAAAAACCAGAAGACAAACAGTAAGATGGCAGTAGCTAGTACTTACATATAAAAATCACTCTAAATATCAGTCAACCCAGTCACTCAGTCATGTCTGACTTTTTGTGACCCCATAGACTGCAGCACACCAGGCTTCCCTATCCATCACCAACTCCTGGAGCTTGCTCAAACTCATGTCCATCGAGTTGGTGATATAAATATAAATGAACTCTAAATATAAATGGACTCAATTCATCAACCAAAAGACACAGATTGACTGGCTGGATAAAAACGGGAGAAACAGAACACTCTATAACAAGGGAGGGAATTCCCTGGATATCCAGTGGTTCCGACTCTGTACTTCCATTGCAGGGAGGATGGGTTCGATCCCTGATCAGAGAACAAAGGTCTCACAAGTTGCAGACTGTGGCAAGAGCAAATTCAACAACAAACCACTATAGTAGGGGAAGTCTGTACTCTACTGTTAGCAATGGATAGATAACCCAGACAGAAAATTAACAAGAAAATGTTGGAGTTGAAACATACTTTAGACTAAGTGCATGTAACAGATATATGTAAAACATTCCATCCAACAATAGCAAAATTCATAGTCTTTTCAATAGTACATGGAACATTCTTTGAGGTAGATCATATGAGAGAACACAAATCTTAGCAAATTTAAGAAGATCTAAAACATACCAGCTATCTTTTCTGATCAAAATGCTTTGAAACTAGAAATCAACAATAAGAGGAAAGCTGGAAAAGCTACAGATATGTGGAAACCAAACACCACCTTTCTAAACAATCACTGGGCCAAAGAAGAAATCAAAAAAAGTAAAAAATGATCACTAAATGAAAATGGAAACACACATATTGAATCCTAGGGGATGTTGTGAAATTAGTTCTGAAAGGAAAGTTTTAGAGGTAACTGCAAATGATAAGAAATTATAAAACTCAAATAAACACAATTATGGACAGAGATTTGTAACACTGTACAGGAGCTGGCAATCAAATCTATCCCCAAGAAAAAGAAATGCAAAAGGCAAAGTGGTTGTCTGAGGAGGCCTTACAAATATCTGAGTAAAGAAGAGAAGCAAAAGGCAAAGGAGAAAAGAAAGATATACCCATCTGAATGCAGAGTTCCAAAGAATAGCAAGGAGAGATAAGAAAACCTTCTTAAATAAACAATGCAAAGAAATAGAGGAAAACTATAGAATGGGAAAGACTAGAGATCTCTTCAAGAAAACTAGAGATACCAAAGATGGGTATATTTCATGCAAAGATGGGCATGATAAATGACAGAAATGGTATGGACCTAACAGAAGCAGAAGATATTAAGAAGAGGTGGCAAGAATACACAGGAGAACTGTATAAAAATGGTCTTAATGACCCGGATAACCACAATGATGTGATCACTCATCTAGAGCCAGAGATTCAGAGTGTGAAGTCAAATGGGCCTTAGGAAGCATCACAATGAACAAGACTAATGGAGGTGGTGGAATTCCAGCTGAGCTATTTCAAATCCTAAAAGATGATGCTGTGAAAGTGATGCTAATATGCCAGCAAATTTGAAAAACTCAGTAGTGGCCACAGGACTGGAAAAGGTCAGTTTTCATTCCAATCTCAAAGAAGGGCAACACCAAAGATTGTTCAAACTGCTGCATAATCACACTAATTTCACATGCTAGCAAGGTATAGCTCAAAATCCTTCAAGCTAGGCTTTAACGGGACATGAACCAAAAACTTCCAGATGTTCAAGCTAGATTTAGAAAATGCAGAGGAACTAGAGATCAAATTGCCAACATCTGCTGGATCATCGAAAAAACAAGAGAGTTCCAGGAAAACATCTACTTCTGCTTTATTGACTATGCCAAAGCCTTTGACTGTGTAGATCACAACAAACTGTGGAAAACTGTTAAAGAGATAGGTATACCAGACCACCTTACCTGCTTCCTGAGAAACTTGTATGAAGGTCAAGGAGCAACAGAACTGGATATGGAACAACAGACTGCTTCCAAATCGGGAAAGGAGTATGTCAAGACTGTGTATTGTCACCCTGCTTATTTAACTTACACACAGAGTACATCATGTGAAATGCCAGGCTGGATAAAGCTCAGCCTAGAATCAAGATTGCTGGGAGAAGTGTCAATAACCTCAGAAATGCAGATAACACCACCCTTATGGGAGAAAGCAAAGAGGAACTAAATATTCTCTTGATGAAAGTGAAAGAGGAGAGTGAAAAAGCTGGCTTAAAACTCAACATTCAAAAAATGAAGATCATGGCATCCAGTCCCATGGCTTCATGGCAAGTAAGTGGGGAAACAATGGAAACAGTGAGAGACTATATTTTCTTTGGCTCCAAAATCACTGTGGAAATTAAAGACTCTTGCTCCTTGGAAGAAAAGCAGTGACAAACCTAGACAGTATATTAAAAATCAGAGACTTAACTTTGCAAGCAAAGTTTGTATAGTCAAAGCTATGGTTTTTCTAGTAGTCATATTCAGTTGTGAGAGTTGGACCATAAAGAAGGCTGATTGCTGAAGAATTCATGCTTTTGAACTGTGGTGCTGGAGAAGACTCTTGAGAGTCCCTTGGACTGCAAGGACATCCAATCAGTCAATCCTAAAGGAAATCAACTCTGAATATTCATTGGAAGGACTGATGTTGACGCTCCAATACTTTGGCCACCTGATGCTAAGAGCCAACTCATTGGAAACAACCTTGATGCTGGGAAGGATTGAAGGCAGGAAGAGAAGGGGATGAGATGGTTGGATGGCACCATCAACTCAATGGACATGAGTTTGAGCAAGCTCCAGGAGATATTGAAGGATAGGGAAGCCTGGTGTGCAGCAGTCCATAAGGTCACAAAGAATCAGACATCACTAACAACAAATAAACAACCTAAATCTCCACTTCATGTAATTAGAAAAAGGAAAACAAATTAAACTCAACATTAACAGATGGGAGGAAATAGGATCTGAGCAGAAGCAAATGAAATAGCGACCAGAAAAACAGTAGAAAGGGTTAATTAAACAAAGAACTTGTTTTTCTGAAACATTTTAAATAATTGACAAGACTTTAGCTGAAGGAGCAAATGACTAAAATTATAAATGAAAGAGAAGGTATTACAATTGACACTATAGAAATACTTAGGATCACAAGAGCATATGAACAATTATATGCCAATGAATTAGATAACCTAGAAGAAATGAGTAAGTCCCTAGAAACACATGACCTACCAAGACTGAATCAGAAATAGAAAATTTAAATAGACCAAAAACAAGCAAAAAACTTGATACAGTAATTTTGGCTCAGCTGGTAAAGAATTCACCTGCAATGCCGGAGACTTGAGTTTGATCCTTGGGTTGGGAAGGTTCCCTGGAGAAGGGAAAGGCTACCCACGCAAGTATTCTAGCCTGGAGAATTCCATGGACTGTAGTCCACGGGGGTCACAAAGAGTCGACACGACTGAATGACTTTCACTTTCAATACAGAAAATTCCTGGCCAGATTGCTTTACTGGCAACTTCTCCCAATGATTTAAAGAATTAATCCCAATTCTTCTTCTAAAACTCTTGCAGACAACTGAAGTGAAGGGAGTACTTCCAAATGTATTCTGCAAGGCCAGAATTACCTTTATACCAAAGCCAAATAAGGACCGTACAAGGAAAGAAAACGATATAGACCAATATCCCTGATGAATATAGATGCAAAGAATATTAGTAAACCAAATTCAAGAACACATTAAAAGGATTTTATAAAATGACCAATTGGGATGTATCCCTGGGATGCAGGGATGGTTCAACATATACAACTTAATAAATATGACACATCACATTAATAGAATGAAAGATAAAAATTATGTGATCACCTCAATAGATGCAGGAAATCTATTTGCCACAATACATCATTTCATGATAAAAATCCTCAACCTATTGTGTATAGAAGAAATGCAGCTCAACATAATAAAGGCCATCTATGACAAACTCACAGCTAACACTCTACACGATGGTAAAAAATGGAAGGATTTTTCTCCAAGATCATTGTCAAGACAAGGAAAGTGAAAGTGAAAGTCTCTCAGTCGTGTCTGACTCTTTGTGACCCCATGGACTAATCAGTCCAAGGAGTTCTCCAGGCCAGAATACTGGATTGGGTAGCCTTTCCCTTCTTCAGGGGACCTTCCCAACCCAGGAATCGAACCCAGGTCTCCTGCATTGCAGGCAGATTCTTTACCAGCTGAGTCAGAAAGATGCCCTCTCTTATCACCCTTATTCAACATAGCCTTGGAAGTCCCAGCCAGAATATTTAGGCAACACAAAGAAATGAAATGCATCTAAATAAAAAAGAAGTAAATTGTCATCCCTTGCATATAACTTTACATATAGAAAATCCCAAAGACAAACCAAAACTGTTGGAAACAAAGTCAGTAAAACTGAAAAAAAAAATCAACATACAGAAATCAGTATTAGTATATAGTGAAAAATGAAATATCTGGAAAAGAAATAATTGGCCCATTTCAATAGCTTAAAACAATAAAATGCCTAGAAAAATTTTAATCACTTAAGTGAAATATCTGCTCAATGAAAAGTACACAGTTTTGTTGAAAGAAGTCAGAGGCAAAAACAAATGGAAAGACATTTGATGTTTATGGATTGAAAGAATTAATATTGTTAAAATGGTCATAGATTTAAATATAGAAAATAGATTCATATATATAGGTCAACACTTAGCGTTTCAATTCCATCCCTTTCAAATTCTAATGGAATTCTTCACAGAAATAGAAACAAAAGTCCTAAATCTGTAGGATCACAAAAGACCCTGAATAGCCAAAGTAATTCTAATGAAGAACAAAGTTGGAGATTCACACCTCCTGATTTAAAAATATACCACAATCAAGAGTAATAATATGGTTCTAGAATAAAAATAAACACACAGACCAGTAGAACAGAACAAAGAATCCAGAATGAGCCATATAAATATTTTAAAAATATTTGAGAAGCGAACCAAGAACACCTAATGGGGAAAGGCCAGTCTCTTCAGTCAGTGGATCAAGCTGCAGAACAATCAAACTGGACCACTATCAGAAAACAGTCACAAGTATTAACTCGAGATCAATCATAGATATAGGACATGATACCATAATACTCCAGGAAGAAAACAGGGTGGGAGTTCTTCAACATCGGTCTTGGTAATGAGTTTTTAGATATGACACCAAAGGCACACACAACAAAAACAAAAAACCAATGTGCCCACATCAAATTTAGAAGCCTCTGCACAGCAAAAGAAACAATTAACTGAAACGGCAAGCAATGGGAGAAATTTTTTGCAAACGAAGTACAGTGGTTAATATCCAAAACATGTGAAGAACTCATACAACT